>NC_061069.1:12380853-12480416 GCF_021917145.1 Hypomesus transpacificus
ACACACACTCACACACACACACAGATACACACACACTCACACACACACAGATACACACACACACACTCACACACACACAGATACACACACACACACTCACACACAGATACACACACACACACTCACACACACACAGATACACACACACACACTCACACACACACAGATACACACACACACACTCACACACACACACAGATACACACACACACACTCACACACACACAGATACACACACACACACTCACACACACACACAGGTACACACACGCAGACACACACTCACACACACGTACACACACACACATGTACACGCACACACTCACACACACGAAGACGCACAGATACAGACATAAACTCAGACAAACACAGACACAAACATGCGTGCGTTCAGACATATACAAATACAAAGACAGAAACCGAAAAAAAATTCTAGTTTGTTTTCGCATTCGGTCTCACAAACAAAAAAAGGATAAATGGTAGTCTTCATTTGTAAAATATGCTCTTGCATGTGAAGAAACACCATCCTCCATGGAACATTATCAGTTGACAGGCCGAAAGTGCCGAATCGTCTATACACTGTGTTTTTCTAACAGCTCCCTACTCCTATGTAAACATGTTTCTCACTCAGAGACTGATGATGTATAGTGGGGTCAGTTGCCAAAGAGGACTCACACATACAGTCTTGGTTTTCCCAGGCTAGGAATGCAGACGTGTTTTTCATTCATTTGTTATGGCCCCCCTGCTTGTCGAGGCTTAAGAGCAAAGATATCTCTAACCCATAAAAGCCTGATTCATTGAAGTCATTTCATTTTCTCTCTGGCATCTTATGGAGAATTTTGAATCCATCCATCCACGTGAAGACCTTTAACACACACTCGCATATTTTTCGGCACCTCCCTTTTAACCTCACTTTGAAATGTCAACCAGAGCAACCTTTTACATAATTTGGTTCACATTCTGAAAGTCCTTACCCATTTAAACAAATTCTCGTCAAGGTACATTGCTGTCTTTTTGAGATATGACGCCACGAAAAGAATGCACACCCTTTGCGGATTGTGGAGGTTGAGAAATCATTACGCAACGCTGAAGGCAGACGTAAGGCTGGCAGGTAGACAGATAAGAGATGGATAGGTTGAGATAGAATTAGTCTCAGAGACAAACATTTTTAAAAGAGGTGGAGTGAGGAATTCACATTCTTCTGGTAGGTTTTGAAGAAACAACTTCATGAACTTTTCACTCAAACCTGTCAGAGAAAAGAGGCATGCGGTTATTAATGAGATGTTCCCTATAGATAGCGTACATTTCGTACACATCAAATATATCATTCATCAATTTGGATATAAGCATCTGCTAAATGAATAAATGTTATTGTAGATATTTTATCAGAAAATCTGAAGCTTCTTGTCACATCTATAAAAACTTTGAGGATATGTCAGGTTATTGAAACCTGTCAACATAACATTACACTGCGCAAGATACAATAGTTAGGTAACCTACAGCAATAGAGTTCCAAAAAGTAAACGTAACGTCACAAACAATCGAGGAAAAGCCAAATGAGAACTCTCAAGTTAAACCCTAACCCTAAAAATAGGCCCTCAACCATCAGCTTTTGCTATAATTAAGTCACACTTCAACAGTACATGTTGCAACACTGTATCCTCAGTGATGATCCTTTGACAATCTGATGTTTGCATTTGAGAGGCATTTCAGTATCTTGCATCGTGGCTCCGCTTTGTCTCCATGGAAAGAAAAAGGCCCCTTCGCTGGTATTTTTTGATATCCTGTCACATGGGGTATAACATTTTTCTTTGTCTGTGTGGTGGTCAGATCTTCAGAAACTCAGAAGAAGTGAAATGTAGTCCTTGGCGATACCCATAAGTACTGTACCGCAGAATAGGCTGAACAATAACTACACTATGTCGAAAGGAACAGCGCCAACACCCCCCAGATATGTCGATATTTAGACGTCCAAAGTTCTGGATGAGATCCACCTCTCTGCATCAGGGGGTTTGCCACCACAGCGTTTCCACGGATACAGGGTTGACGGGGTGACAAAACAACCAAAAGGTGCAACCACCCACCCTTCCCAACCCGCAAGCCTCGATGGCAAAGATTCAACCTCCGTCTCGGGACATTCCCATTTTCACATAGATTCCCCCCCCTCCCCTCTTAAATCAAGCCTTCGACCTGGTCGGCTGTGAATAGGCTCCTTGTTTGGCAGCCAAAAGCAATAGATTTCAGAGTGTGAGGGAGAGTGACGAGGGCTTTTGGTTGTTTGGTTTGACACTCGTTTTAAAAGGCTGGTATTCCGGTGGTAGTCTCAGTGGAAGCTTGGCTCGTGCGATGCCATGGTTACGCTAGCCAGGAAGGCTATCCTAGTTCTTCCACACCAACGCGGGTCTGTAATTGTGTTAGCTTTGGATCAAACCCATGAGAAGTTTACTAATATTTTCTTTATCCAGGGCCAAATGGATTATTCTGTAGTTTTAGGTTTTTAAAGAGAAATGTGGTTTTTGTCCAGTTCTCTGTTAAGATTAGATAAATGCCCTGAATCAAGCCAAACAGTGGCTAGGCCTAACTTGCTCCTGAATTGTGACTCAACTTTAGCTTTGATTGTTGTTGTTGGATAGTGACTCTGGCTAGATTGCTTATCTCCAAGCCTTCATACTGTACATTAAATAACTTTAATTTCCTCACACCTGAAAAAAGTTCCTAAAAAGAAGTTCTAAATCAGCGAACTATTCCTTTACTTCTTTTATTATAATTTGACTTCTTCTGCCAGAGTGTAATTCCTTCCATCTCTTCTCTGCTCTTGATCCAACCAGGAAAAACAAGCTCAAGAAAACAACAATATGTTTATTCATGGTGAAACGCAATGCAGTCGTTTTGGATTGGAACCATCTCTTGGCTCCAGCAACAAGTTTCACATGATTATTAAGTAATCTCTCGGTTTACCAATGCTTAAATTCCTCATGGCCGCTCCTCTCGTTTTCCATATGCCACTTTTCTGGTCAGAAAATGACCCAGACGACATGGGACAACCGTGATGAATTGATTGGATAATTTTGACCATACGGGAGTGTTCAAACATGATTATAGTAACGAGTTGGTATTTGTCATAGGTTAAACGGGCTAGTATGTGGGAATGGTGACACAAAACCGCCTTTGTTTCTGGGTTGTTTTGGTGGGGAGGGAGGGGGAAACACCAGGTCAGGTTTATTTATTACAGACTCAATCTAAACGGGAGCGGAGATTGCAAATATTTGTTCCACATAATTTCTTTGTATTCTCCGTAGTGTACCCGCTAATTCCATAGGTGGTTAGGGTCCTTATAAGGTCTTTGTGAGAGAGTGTGACGGTGGTGTATTGTCTCTGTAAGCACACAGACTGTACCAAGTCTGCTCATCGCACCAGGGTCAGGGAAATTAGGTAACTTGAAGGATCAATATCCTCTCAGCTTCTTCATCACATTATCTCAAGTAATCTGACTCGTTATATTTATTAAGAACAATTTAAAACGAGTGTTTGCGGTCAGAAAGTTATGTTGGAAATCTTCACAGGACTGATTCAGAAGCTTCTGGAAGCAGGGCTGTGATTTTTTTGTTAAACAGGATGTCAATTCATATTACAGAACAGCAACATCTGTGAATGAAACAAAATGAGGAAAAAAAAGTCTGTCAGCAATATAACAAGCCAAACATAAATTCCAGCCAGCTCTTGTCCCTGACTACTGCTAAACATGAATGTTTACCATCAGGCCCAAGAAGACATTTTCCACAATCCTTCATCTGGCTAAAAAGACATTTTTCTTCTCCATGTGTTGATTTTTCCAAACGAAATGCTCTTCTCAGACTTGACATATTAATGAGAAAACCATCTCTCAGTATGTAGATATGTTCTATCATGTACATAAAATGAAGAGGCTGTCATCGGGTTCTGCATAGTGCAGTAGTATAGTAGCAGACGCTCTTATCCAGAGCGACTTACAGTAAGTACAGGGACATTCCCCTAGAGGCAAGTAGGGTGAAGTGCCTTGCCCAATGACACAATGTCATTTTTGCACAGCCAGGAATCGAACCGACAACCTTCTGATTAATAGCCCGATTCCCTAACTGCTTAACCATCTAACCCCCCCCCCCCCCCCCCCCGCTATTAGCTAGTCTATAATATGCATTATACCTACCCCTGAGTAGCTAACCTGACTGTAGGGTACTTAAAATACTTTGTATAACTGAGCCAAGTAGCCTGTAGACTACAACAACAGAGAGGAAATGTAATGGACTTAATTGAAGAATGTGGTCTGAGCGCTATCTCAATTACCTTTACTAGCTTTTGCTTTAACGACAAACTGGACATGTAGTTTAGGATACGGTTCTTAATTAATCAATTTAGCAATTTTTTGGATAAGTTCTTGCGGTTAATTTGGGTGGTAAAAATTGCACTCGGAGGGTAACCCTGAGTGTCGGTTTATATGACCTCATGTTTCAAATAAAGTGTGCAGCCTCAGTTCTATTTTCTACCTTCTAAAGAGAGGCTCTATCCTCTGAGCTAATTATCCTTTAGCGCTTCAGAGTTGTTTTGAGAACGTTGGCCATCGAGCTAGCTCGCAGAGCTTTGATTGAAGAATGCAGGCCTTTAGCTTTCAACCTTTGATTGCAACCAGCTGTGGTGTTGAGTGGTGGCCTCACTCTTCTCCTATGCAGATTCCAACCTCTCTCCTCCCCCCTTCTCCCGTTCCCCTCTTCCTGTCTTTCCCACTGTACACCTCTTTCACCCCTCCTGTAGTTCGTAGGGTCTCTCTCTCTTCCCAGCAGGGGGTTGGTCAAATTGGAGATTCTTGAACTTTTCCCTCTCATCTTCTCTCATTTTGAAATCAGTGCTTTGAGTGTGTGTTGTTTTTGTGTGTGTGTGTGTGTGTGTGTGTGTGTGTGTGTGTGTGTGTAATGTGGAAGGAGGAATATTCTTGTGTATGTGTGTCTTTTGTGCTTGTGAGTCGGTAGTTGAGACGTGTGTTTGTGGTGAAAGTCATTTTCAGTTTGTTTATGTGTCTGTGGGTGTGGGTGTGGATACAAGATGAAAAGAAAACTGTACGTTATGCGTGCACAAACTGCCTGTATACTTTGCAGTGTTTGCCTACATCAGTTTGCTTAAATGAACTTGAATGACGTGGAGACATGAGCAAGTAGGTCAGACACACACACACCTAAACGCGCACACACATTCTTAATCTATTCCTAATCAGACACATGAGAAGTTTCTCCACATCCAGTTTTAAACAGAGACATTCTTCACCAAGCCCATTCCCCATAGTGAGAGATTCCTTATAATAGAACGTCAGAGGCTCAGTGTTGTGAATGCTCGTCTTATTTTAACAGGTCTGCATGTCTGTGCTTAGGCCCACTGGTAGCTGGGACAGCCAGCTGCCACGCCAGTGTCATTTCACAGGCATGTGCCTCCAATGGTGAGAACAAATGTGTGCTACACCACAGACTATACATACACGACGCATGCACTTTGTGTGTGTGTGTGTGTGTGTGTGAACGCTCTCCCTCGTGTGCTGAATCACTGCTCTCTGCTGTGTCTCCTGACTTTATTCTGGACAAGCGGTCGTACACATGGACCAGGGCCAGACCAGACTACTGTCAGATGTGGAGACGCGGCCACTCAACCGACAGAACGCCACACTCCACCAAAAGTCTCAATCTTTTGATGTATTTTCCTCTGATACTCACGGTTTATGGTTTGGAGCTCTATACTTGTAGTCCGATATTTATTTTCTGGGCAAGTATATTAGCATATGATAATATTAGCATAACAGTGGAGGGACAGTGGGGTGATACCTACAGTGTATCTACCTAAATGACCTTCCTACCTAAACTATACAACATCTATAGCATACTATATTTTGTGTCACTTCCTGTTGTGTACACGATCCATTGTTCTTGGCTTTCCAAAACTAAAGTGACAGAAATGTCCAGGCGTATGTTTGGGGCTGATTGACCACAGTGTCGTCCCTCTTTGTAACGTTCCCTTATTAACGTCTTGTTGACGTGGCACAAACAAACTTGTTTTATATCCGTTCCTTTCGGTTCAGAATTGGATTACAAAGACAAGCCATTATCCTAAACTGTAGTGTTTTTTTGTTTTGTTTTATCCAGTACCCTCCCTCTGTTTAACATCCCCTCCACCCCCACCCCCACCACTCACAACCAGCTCTGCAACCCGCCTCCCTGTTTGAGGCTGGAGCAGAAAATCTGGAGTTAATTTCCTCCGTTGGTAGATTTATCTTGCTCCGTCTCATAAAGCCGATGGCTCTCATTTTACACCCCCCTGTGTTCCTCTGTTACACCAGCAGCCAGGACTATCACCACCGTAAACAGAGAGGCACTGTAGCCTCAAATCTATGTGGGTGTTTGTCTTAAACCTACATAAAGGTGAATTGACTAAATGTAAAAAATGACTAAATGAATTAATGCCCATCTTCCAACTCCTTGATGGGTGATGTTAATGTTCTGTTAACTTCTGATACTGGTATGCAATCGATGCCAGGTCATTGATTCCTTTTGTTGCATTACTATTTAAATTGGATTACGTCGTAAGGGGAGATTGTTGATATGCCACTTTTGTGGCTCTCACTTTTTAGCAGACGTCATACCGAAACATATTCACTTTACCTGTGGATTGATAATTGTCCTGGAATGTCTGGCTGGGCAAATCAGATCTTCTCGTGGGTCACAGCCAATTAGCTTGCACGCTAGGTGAATCCATGGAAACTGTTGCCGTGGTAGGGGGCTAATTGAGTCCAAATGGCTGTAATTTATTGGGTTACAGAGAGGTATGACTTTGCCTACATAGGTTTTTCCACAGCCGAGTGCTATCAGTTGCCTGGAATCCCGTTCTGTTTAAAATGAATGTAAAGCTAGCGTGACATGATTCTTAGTCGTTTCTGATCTGAGACCTGGTCTGTTGTAGCCAACCCAGTCTGTCTCTGTGTCTTTGATCAACACGTTTTGACAAGTCATAATGACCACATCTTTAGTGAATTAGAATAATGACCTTAAAAAAACTAGAATGATTTAGGAAGTGAAATTATTGCTTTAAATTTCTTAAGCTACCGGGCAGACGTGAGTCTGAAACTTGGCATTAGGGGAGGACAGGAAAGGAAATACATGGTTTATTGCTGTAGCTGTGCAGAGCAACTTTAACCCACAGGCTTTCATAGGCTCACATGATACACTGAGTGATATTAGAAGAGGAAGATACGGCAGAGGTCGGTCGGACACAGATCTTAGAGCTGGAGAAAAGTGTTCATGCGTCACCCATGTTGAGGCACATTTTTGCTTTTATGTGAAATCAGAAACTTACCATGTCTGAGCAATTAAATACCGGATAAGACCTTAAAGGTCGAACCTCACGTCAGTTGCCCCCCCCTCCCGTGTTTACATATACACTACTGTAATGAAGTACCCCCTCATCAGACACCATCTGTCTCACTCCTGCATGCTCTGTTGTGGTGTAAATCTCCAAATTGGAATGTGCTTCCAAATCATTATTTGTTATGTAAATATTGGCATATCAACTGCCATTCAAATGTATGTATTTGCATTAGTTTTGTTGTTCAGTGAAGAAATGGGTCAGTCTGTTAGTGGCCCATTCAAAATGCTGCCTCAGCACAATACAGGAGAATACCAGAGGTCTTATCGGAGACTAAGGTGACAGAGAGATTTTGGCGATGGTATTGACAGAGAAGTTAAACAGTTTATCTCAAACCATATATCTCAGCTCTTACTGAAGACAACAGTTTGGAGATAGAAGGGCTCAAGTTTAAACAGTTTTTTTCCGGCAGTTGTTGGATGTAATGTGATAAACCTTGTTGTGGTGACCGATCTTACCTATTCCTCCTCACCAACTCCTTTTCATCTCATTCACAGTGTGGCAGTTGTTTGTAAAGTAGGGATATTCCTTCTGAATACTCTCTACCTTGATCACTTTGATGCTTCAACCTCTGATTAAAATACACACACACACACACACACACAGTCTCTCTGCAGTTGTGTTCTTGTTTGTTGGGGATAACTCACAACTGTTCTCTGTCGAACAAACGAGGCACGTGAGCCAGGGCTGTTTGTCAGCTCTGTAAGGATCCCTGCTGTCCAGCGATGCTGTGTTTGTACGTCTCTCTGCTCTCCTTCTCTTCATGTGTAATCGTACAGGCTGCAGGCGTGTTTTAGATAGTCGCTAGGTGATGAATGTTTGTGTGTGTGTGTGTGGGGAGGGGGGTAGGCTGTGTTTTTATGTAGTGATGGAAAGAGGTGTAGAAAGAGAGAGAAGTGATGTTCAGTAGCTCGTTGTTCAGCGCTGCATGGTCCAGTCATCACTGTCATGTAATTCACAGGGTCGTTCATTGGGGCTGACGTCTTGTCAGTTCCGAGGGACATGAAGGCACCCTCAGTTCCACAGCAGATGGTGAAGTACTCACACAGCTCACCTACTCCCCCACACACACACACACACACACACACGCACACACACACGCACACACGCACACACACGCACACACACACACACGCACACACACACACACACACACACACACACGCACACACACGCACACACACACACGCACACACACACACGCACACACACACACACACACACACACGCACACACACGCACACACACACACGCACGCACACACACGCACACACACACACGCACACACGCACGCACACACACGCACACACACACACGCACACACACGCACACACACACACACACACACACACAGACAAATCCCAGATCCCCCCAATCACACACACACATCCTCTTTGCCAACACCACATGCTACAACCTGGAAGAAACAGGACAGCTACTGTCAGCACTGCCCAGTAAATACATGTGAGAGGTTCTGGTTACTCTCACTGTTTTGTTGCTTTGAATTGACCAGAACAGTGACCAGAACCTTGACAAGAACATTCCCAAGTCAAATATTTCCATAGTAGATGACTAATAACTGTTTACATAAATAGTATCATTGTCGGTTGTCTTTGAGCAAACTGCATCCATCACTTAATTCCAGGTGCAGATACCGTGTTTGAGCTGTTTCACAATGACAAATGGCATGACAGAGTAACTGTAAAGTGTTCCTTAAACTTTAGTCTTCAACTGACACGAGGGCTCAGAAGACAGAAACAAAAAGAAAATCCTAATCCTAATCCCTAATATGGGATCTCGGTCATTAACAGGCTTTTAATTTAGTAAATGATCTTAATACACTGGACACACATGTTCTGTGCTTTGTAAAAAAAAAGAATAAAAAAAAAGAAGGGGTTTAGTTTGGCCTGAACCGGCACACGCCATGACACCTCCTTCATTACCACAACTTGTTTTTTGAAAAACAATACGATTGACCTCCTTCTAACCAGGAAAAACAAGATCAGGAATGCCTTTATTTTTAGAAATCCACTTGCTTTTTTTCTTCCTTTTATTTATTTATTTTTTTACCAAGAATCGAATACTTTCGAAACGCTCTATACGCTTCGAAAGAACAGTAAATTCAATTTATGTCACGTGGCCATCGCGCTCACAGTGCATCGCGGCCTTCAGAGCGACCGTGCTTTCGCTGCGACCTCGCCGTCCTCAGCTCTGGACCGTGTGCGGGAAGAAAGACAGATAACGTTGTTTTGCTCTTAAGATGTTTTCGTGTGTTTTATGGCTCCGGCGCAGCAGGGGGCCCCAGCGGAGATTAACTGACGTTGAGAAATGGGCCCTGTGCTTGGCCGCGAGGCCTCAGGGGGCGGGAGAAACAGAGATGCTCTGTAGGACAGAGACGTCTCACTCTCTCTCCCTAATGCATCTCATCTCGTCCTCCAGGCGAGGCTACTTTGGGCTCCGTGGTCGCCCGGAACATCCAGGCACTCCCGTCTGGGGAGAGATTGGGTTATAGGATTTGTTTGGTTGGCGTTGACTTCAGAGGCACATTGTCAGGATGGGTACAGTCTAGTGTGTATGGCAGTCCCAGTCCAGTTGTTTGGTATTTACTTGTCTTTAGATTTCATTTGTTTCCTTCCCCTTCTTCTTTTCTCGGTTCGTTGTCCTTAAGTCCACAAAGCGGAGGGAACTGTCAAGGCTTTTCTTGGAGACGTTTCTATTCCAGCAGTTTGGTTTATTTTTGCTTTGACTTTGAAATATGAAACAGGACGTGGAATATAGGGTGTAAAAAGGTCAAGTAAACTTGACGTGGTGTTGCGTTTCTTCACAGAGAAGCTTTCATAACTGTGTGTTGAGATTCCATGTGTTGGGTGACTGTTGCTGACAGTACCTTAAGCTACTTGTTTTTTGGGCAGTGAGGGATGCAGAGGCTATGGGCCGATTGTTACCATGCCCTGTCCTGGAATAGAAGCCTAATAAAGTTATTATGGATTTGTGTTTTTGTCTTTAAATTGGATTACCGGATGTCGTCTTTTGGGATGATTTAAAGAAAATAACGTCTACTTTAGAACATTGGAAGATGTTTCCATGGGGGAATTTGTCATACAAGATTTCTGTCTCTGTATTGGTGTCTTTCTTTCTTTCTTTTCTTTTTTTCTTTCTTTTCTTTTTCTCTCTCTCTCTCTCTCTCTCTCTCTCTCTCTCTCTCTCTCTCTCTCTCTCTCTCTCTCTCTCTCTCTCTCTCTCTCTCTCTCTCTCTCTCTCTCTCTCTCTCTCTCTGTCTCTCTGTCTCTCTCTGTCTCTGCCTTTCTCTCTCCTTCTCTATCTCCTTCTCAGTTCCCCCTGATACACCATTTAATCTCCATGCCTCCCTAACCAGATGTACACTCAACATGCATATTATCTCAACACCTGTCTCTTTCCTTCTCCCCCTCCCTCCTCCCCTCCCCCCTCCCTCCTCCCCTCCCCCCTCCTCCCTCCCCCACCCCTCCCTGTTCATCGTGTTTCTCCAGACATACATCGGCTCCATCCTGGTGGCGGTGAACCCGTACCAGCCCGTCCCAGACCTGTACGACCGGCCGGTGGTGGAGCGCTACAGCCGCCATCACCTGGGGGAGATTGCCCCTCACATCTACGCTGTGGCCAACGAGTGCCACCGCTCCCTGTGGAAGAGGCTGCAGAACCAGTGTGTGCTCATCAGGTCAGCGGAGAGGACCGGTCATGTGGGAGGGGCTAGGGGTGTTGGGAGGAGGGACTGGTGGTAATAGGGGAGGGGCTAGTGTGAGAGGGAGGAGTCAGGAGTTTTTTGGGGAGGGGACACCTTTGTCAGTGACAGAAGATCAAATGCTTGCTCTCTAGTCATCTACTGGTTTCAAATCGAATGTTCTGATTGGCTGTGCGGGACGATGCTGATGTCCCGTCTTTACCAGTGTATAACACGACAGTCCCCTTCTGCCACAGTGTTGGGATTCACTCAGTAACTGTGGAAGTTTACTGGTTCTCCCAGAAGCCGGCCCACATTCCTGAACACTATCTCCATTCTTTTCTGGTTCCTCCGGTTCCTTCCTCCGGTTCCTTCCTCTGGTGTAACTTTCTCCTTCGATGTCCCACCATTGTGTTCAGACAGAACCGCACGGTTCCCTTCTCTGTCATCAAACACCCTGAGTTATTTTCGGACCCACTGGAATGATAATATCCAGTCTGCATTGATCTGATAGAAGTGCTGTTTTTGCAGTGGTAACAGCTGTATTCTCAGCTTGTGTGGAGGGAAACGAGAGACGGCAGGAAATGCTGACTGAAGATAAAGATAAACAGGCAGAAAGTGAGACGATGCAATATTTAAGAACTTAAGGTCCAAAATAGATGTACAAGAATTGGACATGGACCGCTGGCACAAAGTCATGTCATAATAATAATGTGTTTACCTTTTTAAAAGAGACTTACAGAGGAGGAGGTGGGGTGGCGGTTAGTCGAACATGTAACCTCTTGATTTGCAGTCAGGTGCTCCACCTCCGTCATCCCCATCCCCAAACTAAACTCAAACAACCTAACCCTTCTACGTCATCAGATTGACAGACGTCAAACAACAAGCCTGATCCTGCTTCAGTCATCAGAAGTGGTGACAGTCGTCACCGGCCACAAACCGGCCTGTAGCATGCGTCATTAGTATGAGGCAGCAGCTCAGAGATGACAGGCTGGCAGAGAGGAGACCGGGGTGTGCCCTGGAGGCCCCAGGCTGGTAGCACCATGCTGGGTTAGATACTGCAGTCCTCCCAGCAATTAGCTCTCATTAACTTACAGCCCAGTTTTAGGGCCACTTAAGGAACCCTTCATCATCAGGGGTGGGGTTGGGGGTGTGGGTGGGGGGGGTGGTAATGAGACACATATGCTCTCTTTTAAAACGTCTCTATTTAGAGGCCACGCCCACTTGGGGGAAACAATGAAATTGTTGTCTGGGGAACCGTAAAAAAAAAAAGGTGGCGGTGAATCGTTTTTCTATCTCTGCCGCAGTCACATGGGTCTCAGAGCTAGCGTTTCAGACGTGTGGATGAACATGATTGTGTGCTTCCGCGAGTGAATTCACACAACCTGAAGAGCAGACGCTAAACCCATCTCAACTCGCCGCAGCGACCGAAGTTGTCGTAAAAATCGACGCTAACGCAACCACGTCTTAACCTAAACCACCACAGTGTAGCTGTTTAGGCTTTCACCTCACAGGAGATCACACCACATGCACAGGAGCTGGGTGAGGTCTGTCGGCCTGTATTGTCCGTACAGTATGCGATTGTCCGCGGGGCAGTTGACTTGCCTCAGTCCCAGTGTTAAGAATAGCAGCCCCTGTTGTGTTTGTGTGTGTGTGAGGACGGATGGGAGGTGGGAGGCGTGTGAAGCGGGCCATGTGAGCACAAACACGATCACAGGACTAGGAGGGCTGGAGGAAGAGACAATGGTGCTATTCTGTCCAGGAGCGGTGAGTGAGGCTGGCTCGTGTTGAGGAGGGAGGGCAGGGCGCCAGACCACTGTCGGCGGAAAACCAAACACTTCCATGACAAACACTTCCATGCTAAACACATTCATGACAAACACTTCCATGCTAAACACATTCATGCCAAACACTTTTATATTCAACACTTCTGTACTCGACACATAGTGGCCTTGTTGAAAGTGGAAATCTCCTATATATAACAAAATATATAAGCCTCATAACAAGTCCAAGTGTAATAGTTCACATTGTATCTTAATAACATAGATGATGGAAAGGCTGCACTGAAACCATTAACTTGAACCAGGGGCATCATCTTCATTGAATTCTCTTGATCGAGCTCAGTAAATTTCCTGTTTGGTGTCTCTTGGCAGTCCTAATCTCCTGTGTTCTTCAGCCAGGATCTGGATCTGGTTCTCCTCTCAGGCGCTTGTTTCTGGGGGAGGTGTGAGCTTGTTAATAATTGAGTAGTTCAGTGGTAGAGCACGGTGGTAATTCGTCTAAGTGTTTGTCCTAAGGGCGGCCATATTGGTTAGTGCTAAGTGGATAGCCAGGGGGGGGGGGGGGGGGGGGGGGGGGGCATATGCTGGCTGTTAGGTGCTAAGTGCTGGCTGAGTGTTAGTCAGATCCATGGGGTTCTGGGAAGGAACGATCCAGAACTGCTCCCAATACTAACATAACGCAGTCAGATTGTCCTAGTACGCTGAAAACAATACATGTTTCATGGATTTAAATGCAGTGAGTTTGGATGTTTATCTTTTTTTTCTTTCAGAGAACCTCTTTTTCAAAATCTCTTTCCAAAAGCAAAGCCAGAGAAACACAAAGTACTCTCCGTCACGCTCTCTACATGAACTATCCGTACGCCGCTTAAGGGAGAAAAAAACGTTTTCCAAACGAATCAAATGTCAAGTGGAACAGTAAAGCGAGTCTTCTCCGGTGTTCCGACATGCCGAGCAGGTCTCAGGTGATCCAGGAGCCAGTGCTGGGAGTTCACGTCAGAGCCTGAGGGTCCCCCCCCCCCCACCCTCCTGGTGTCTAATGATTAATGTGGTGTGACAGCCAAGCTGACTGTGGTTGGCTGACTGACAGGGATTCACCCCCCCAGCTACTCCACAGGTGTGACCAGCCCCCTCATGAAGTCTGTCAGCTTGGGAATCCAGCATCTGTGCTTGCGTAACGGACGTCAAATCTCTCCTCACTGAGGATGTCTTAGTTTGTGTCTGCGATAGTTTTTAGCGGCTTTGTTCAGTTTCTGTTACAAGGGAAGTTAATATATATATTTTAACGCCTCAGTCTGACAGTTGTAATTTTAAAGTGTAAATCATTCATTGGTTTGTTTATAGGACCGTACAAGGCAGCAGTGCACCAAGCCTAATAGGAAAAAGTGAAGGTTTCTCCTTCAGAGTGCGCTACAGCAGGACTACGTATGGCCATTTCCCTCCAGGTGCTCTGGCTTTCTCTCTCTCTCAGTGGTGTTTTAATTGAGCCTTTGTTGTCCTCCAATGGGATTAATTACCCAGAACTACAGACTGCAGTGCTGCCAAAGCCCAAACATGTGTACCTCCTGCCCACATCCACCTCCTACCTCCCTCCACCAGCCCCCCTCCACCAGCCCCCCTCCACCATCCCCCCCCACCACCCCCCGCCCTCTACCATCCCCCCTTCACCACCCCCCCCCCCCCCCCCACCACCAGGCCCCTCTCCTCTCTCGTTCCTCAAACCCCCCTCCTTCTCAGTATCACCTTATAATCAAACCTAACTAGACGCCTACCAGGCCGTGTCTGGCTTGTGTTGTAAAACAGATCAGATGCCATCCTCTGTGGCCCCCACACTGAGCTGAGAGCTCTCTGTGGGCGGGGCGTGGTGGGGGTGGGGGGGGGAGGTGGGAGACGGGTGGAGAGGGGCATTAAATCACCAGAGTGGCACTTTTAAGGCGAAGCAGGAAGCTTTCTCCTCGGATTTAAGGATTGTGGGTAATCAGATCCAGGCTGGGAGGGGGAAGGAGCGGAGGAGGAAGGAGGAGGGGTAATAGGGGGTCAGGCGGATCAGAATGTTGGGGGGGTGGGGGGGTGGGTGGAGGAGAGTTGGATGGAGGAGAAGGGAAACGTATAACCCGCTTGCTATGGCTTTTATAAAACACACCTGGTCATTAATGGTCGTTAATGCCATTTAGCATTTGCACCGATGCATACGCCTCCTGTACATCAGACCTCAGTGATTTTTAAAAGCAAAACCAACCCCTGTTGCTTTCTTCCATACACAATTGAGAAACACTTTATTTGAAGCAGACTCTCGTAAAAGTAATTTTTAAACGAAGCCTCGTAAATCTTTGCTCCTTCCATAGGATCATACATGAGGCTACTGTAATGCCCATTTTACACTGTCATAACCCTACAGAACACAAACTCAGTCCACATTTTTTTCTACCTCAGATAGTCACCTAATTCCTGGCTTCTGGAAGAATTCTGCTTGTCAGGAGTAGTTGTCAATCCCTCCCTCCACCCATCCCTGACCTGGGCTGTTATGAGGTCAAACTCAAGGATGCCTAGCGTCCTTCATTACGCAGGCATCTGGGGTCAAAGGTCACGTAGCACTGGAGCACTCACATACCTGAGACGGACTGCCTCTGGATCACGACGGATTAGGTCGTCTCTGCTGGTGTTCAGGAATCCAGCATGACTTTGTGTAAACACGCTCTGAGGAGAGGGGGGGGGTTGTCGGTTGTCCGGTCCGGGGGGGGGGGGGCGGAGGGGTACAGCAAACTGCGTCAAATCCGTTTGACACGGTGCACGTTGCAGTTTGGGGAGTTTGATTCGGTTAAAGGTCAGCGTTCATACATAAAAGAAAATATTTTACAAGAACTTGGAAAACTTTTTTCCGTTTAGGGAACCCTAACTTTTTTGGGGGAGAGAACGTTTATTTTATTTTTCGGAATAAACAAAGTATCTTTGTGTTTCTTTCCCACGACATCACAGTAGGTCAGCAGTCAATAGCACACTGTGAAGACAAGACTTTGTACTCAAAGCCAGACAGTCATCTCCCAATGCTTCCATTCCACTGCTTAAAGCAAATGAAACGCAGATCTTCTGTTTCCCTCCGAATTGCTTTCTCGTGTTTGGTTGCACGGTAACACAGTAGGAAATAGGCATTCCTCTCAAATTAACCTCTCTCACAAACCATGTCCGTGCGTGTCTCCAAATCATCTCGATGTGGCTCGGAGCTGGCTCTGATTTCGACTCTTAGTGAATCATGTTGGCCTGTCTGTCTCACAGCTCCTATGCAGGGCAGCCAGACACTAACTGGAGTTGGAGCTGGTTACCTCCTCGTCTCCAGAGGTAACACAAAGCAGTACAGCTAGCTACCCCGAGTACACTACAGCAGTATACAGCACACCACGTGTAATATGTAATACACAGCACAACAGCATTTAGTATGCAGTGTACAGTACACCAACTTTAATATGTAGTGTACAGTACACCAGCTTTAATATGTAATGTACAGAACAGTTTAGTTTAGTTGGTATTAGACACCACTCCAGCTTTAGTATGTAGCATGCGTAGTCCTTGTCTCCATGTCTCCTTCAGGGACGTCTGGCAGAGGTGGAGCTGTGGCAGTGCCAGCAGGGTCTGGCTCGCCCAGCGGCAGCCCCGGGCCCGAGGCCTCTCTCTCGGGCCCCTCAGGGTGTGTGATAGACTGGGAGCTGGAGAAAGGCTCCTCCCATGTGTGACAGAGTGGGTGGCAGTGCCTTGGGGTCTGAGCCAGGTCTGTACACAAAGGCGGGGTTGCTCCTAAGCCGTGTGTGTGTCCTGGCAGCCTGGCGCACTGCCACCTCTACTGGTTACAGTTTACAACTCCCCCCCTCGATTCCACCCCCTCGCTCGCTCGTCTTGGACGGTGGTCTGAATTGACTCTATTGAGATGTTCTCACCAGCGCTTTTAAACCCAGAGCATGCTCCTGTAAAAAGTTAAACGTAAAAAGTTTTTATTTATTTAATTTTTTAATGAGTCTGTTGAAATTAAGTTTTGGCTTTTGTGATAACATGCAAGGGTGTAAATGCAACTGATGTACTTCATCTCTATGAATGACTTGTATATCGGTGGTTGACATTATCTTTACTTTTCTGTGTGAATGCCCGGCATGACAATGTATCCTTTAATTATGTGGTTACAGACATAACCCTGCGACAGCTTGCGAACCACGGCATTAAAACGTCAGCCTACAGGATTTGTTCTCAGCCCATCCCGGCTGCACGCCCCAAACTGTAAACCGACATGTCATGATACATGTCTACACAGACATGCATGCACGTTTACCAAGACACCGTGAGAAAGAACAGTTTCCATATCTGCTCTCTGTCACTCTCTGTCACACACACACACACACACACATACATGAGTTGGTGTACACTGACTCCCAGCCCACACACACACAGACACACACACACTCCTGCCGCCATGCTGTTAAAGGATGTCCGACCCCTGCCTTGTTTGTGACTCAGGGTTATGAATGTTAGGGGCTGCGTGTGTGTCTGCACGGTTATTACATTTGACCTCCTTCTCTGGTAAATATTTCTGTTAAAGAACATTCCAGATGTTCCCGGTGCACCCCCTTCACACGCCTCAGGAGGCGGAGCCTAGAAGAGGAGGGGTGACAGCGCACCTCTGAGGTCATAACAGGATCTATGTTAACCTACTGTAGGGTCCCCTGTGTGATTGCGCAGCATTCAGATACACATCAAATCATTTATAGTTATACCTGTGGTAAGTAACCTATATCATAGGTTATGATATATGATATAACCTGTGGTTATGATGGTTTCTCAAATTTAGAATAGAAAATAATTGTGTGGCTGTTTTTATTAGGAGAAAAGTATTATTTTGGTTATTCAATTAATAATCTGTTACTGTTAGTTATTATTCAACCCCAATTATTCTAGAAAATTGTAACTTCTGGTTGGAGTGAATGTAGAGACCTCAAGTATCTATGGACTGTAGCTCTGAATTTAATTTTGTCTAGCACAGCAGCATTCACCTTTGGCATTGTCAGTTTTCGAGGTCTTGCCATCATATTTGAAATATTTCATATTTCAAACCAGATTTAGCATCGACACAAACAGATGTAACGTTGCCCTAGGCACTTCTCATGCCCGCTTCAAAACAGCCTCAAGGTTTCGTGTGGTGATATCCCTTCTTTCAACTCTGTGCTGGGAGACATTTCAGACCTCACTCACATGCTACGTATTTATAGTCATTAAATCAGCACCATCTCAGTCCGGATCGGTCTCTCTCAAACCCCAGTTGTCTTTTGTATGCTTCTTCTTGAACTTTGCGTCTCTCAGTTGACCCCGACAGTGCCCCAGGGGCTTCTGGGAGGAGGCCGGCAGACTGAGGCTGTTGCCGGCGGTTACGGCCCCCTTGCCCGATGTCACCAGCGAGGTCACTTCCTGTGTGGGGTTCTGGCGTTTTCCCCATAACGGCATGTTGCATGCTTTATCGGACAGCTTGAAGTGAAATGTGACAGGAAATGCAGGGAGAGAGAGAGAGGGGAAGACATGAATAATAGGGCCCAGGCTGGTTTCGAAACACTGCAGTAAGGCTGCAGTCTACATGGTATGCAAACTTATCTGGTGAACTCCCGGAACCAACAAGATCAGTCCCTAACTCTCCTGGAGGCTCTGGCTGCGGGTTGCCAGGTCCTTTATTTGTCTGTGACATCATCTGACACCATTTCTACTGATGTTGAGGCTTCTTTTTGTCTGTGTGTTGCCAGGTTCAGTTTATGGAGAGCTTAATCTTCCTGAAGCTCTCTATTGTTCAGACACTGGTTGTCAGGAGTGTCTCGCCCGGGAGGGTTTTTTGGGGAGCGAGTGCAGCTGTAGTCTTCAGTGGTTTGAAATGGTTCAGTGTTTGCCTCTGCATGAAAGGGTGTCAATATTGTAGGGAAGGGAAGTCCCCCATGTTGATTATTAACCTGGGTGCCCATAGTGTCTCTGGGTTGCCAGGTTCTCATTAAACACACAAAGGAGAGTGTTGGAGTGGCTCTATTAGGGTTGCAGGGGTCATGAGTCATCAGAAATTCTGCCTCGTCTTTGAAATTAGCCTTTGTGTTGTCTGTGGTGTCTGGCTTCGAAGGCAGTTTGACTTGTTAACTTTTGAAAATGCTGGGCGGAAACATAACATAGATGGACTAATGGCCAACTGCTCTCCATATATGTAAAACAACCGCTTAGCTTGCGTTTAATGCAGTGCAGCTTTTCAGTCACATTGAACTCATTCACAGTGATCTTGTATACGATCACATGATTGTTGTGCCAATATTATTGGCCAGTGTACATCTAAGCTGAAAGAGGGAAACATTGTTCATCCACAGTCTGTGGTTTAGCAAAGGGAAGATCAAGGCTACCTGACCTGAAGTTTCCAGGTAAAACCAGCTCTCTGTTCCTGGTAATGTAGCGGGTACCTGCAATATTATAAAAAGGAAAGGTTGATCTTATAAAACATTTATTTAATAATACAGTTGTTTTCCTTTTAGTTTATGACTGAATTGATTAGATGAAACCATGCGAGAAGATGAAAGGGTGTTTTGAATGTGTAACAGTCCTCTGTGTAGTATATTGTGTGAGTATTCAAAATGTGAGATATTGGACTTGTCCGTGTGTGTTGAGAGAGCGAGAGAGAGAGGGAGAGAGGGAGAGAGGGAAAGAAGGAGAGAGGGAGAGAGGGAGAGAGAGAGAATTACAGTTTAACGACCAGGGTTTTGCAGCGAGCAATACACCCCCTAGTGGTTGACAAAGCTATTGCAGATCCCCATACAGGATGGGCGGGATATTTTACCTTGAGCACACGCCAAGTCCAATCAGTCAGAAGCAATTCACTGACAGGCTGTTACCATTTGGCCTGTGTTTGGGGTACACAAGTGTAATATTTACTAACAAACCCCCGTTTCGAGATGTAAACCTAGAGGGTCGCGATAACCTCTGACCCCTGTCTCCCGCCCGGTGTTCCTAGCGGAGAGAGCGGAGCAGGGAAGACGGAGAGCACCAAGCTCATCCTCAAGTTCCTGTCGGCCATGAGCCAGCACTCCCTGGAGATCTCGTCCCGGGACAGGACGTCTCATGTGGAGGAGGCCCTTCTGGAGAGCAGGTACCTCACACAGTCACGTGTGCACATGCACACTCAGAAGCATACGTGCGTACACAGCTACACACGCACCCACGCACGTGTACGCAAACCCGCACATAAAAGCCGATCCAAGTTGAACCTTGTATCCCGTTATGTGCATGGTACAGTTTGTAGTTTTGAAGGACGGACACATTCTCTGCTTTTATATGATCATACCCACCAACCCCCCCCTCTTCCCCCCCCCCCCTTCTCTCCCCTAACCCCCTCTCTCTCTCCCCCCCTTCTCTCTCTGCCCCCATCTCTCCCCCCCCCCCCCCCCCCCCCCCCCCACAGCCCAATCATGGAGGCCTTTGGAAACGCCAAGACCGTCTACAACAACAACTCAAGTCGCTTCGGGAAGTTTGTCCAGCTGCACTTCTGTCAGAAAGGAAACATCCAGGGTGGCAGAATCGTGGATTGTATCCTTTTGCCGAAAGTTTCTGCCCACGGTGTTGACAGAACGAGTCTTCCTGGGAACTTCCTGTTCAGGTTTCTATACAGGAAACGGGAAGTGCTTCACAGGATACAGGAAGTGCTTCAAACGACTGCCAAGCGTTTGTAGTCAGTCGTGCTGTTGGCCAATTGACTGGATAAGAGGGCTTTGCATCATAGTTTATTGCTTTTATCTGGGATTTTTTCATACAGAAGAGCCTGTGTTGTAGAAGCACAATAAAATATTATTATTGTTTTTTGTTAGCCTAGTAGGTTTGGACTTGGCGTAGTAGTGAAGGATAAGGATGTCCCCTCTCTCCCTCCATCTTCCTTTTTTCCTCACACTATTTAGCATGTACTTCTCTGACTGTATTGTTGGCCTTAACTGTCCCCTCTCTGCACAAAGACCTCCTAGAGAAGGTAATTTCTTCCCCTTGTCTTTGTCTTTGTGTGTGTTTCTCTGTGTGTGTTTCTGTGTGTGGCGTCTTTGGAATAACTGAACAGTGTGTGTTTGTGTCTGTCTCTGTACGTGTGTGTCTGGTGCCTTTGTGATGCATGAACAGAGTGTGTGGGTAATTATCAGCAGGCGTGTGTGTGTGTGTGCAATTCTTAGTGTGTTCGTGTGTGTGTAATTCTCAGCGGGCGTGTGTTTGTATGTGTGTAAGTGTCTGTGGGGGTAATTATCAGCAGGTTTGTGTGTGTGTGTGTGTGTGTGCAATACTCAGTGTGTATGTGTGTGTGTAATTCTCAGCAGGTGTGTGTGTGTAATTCTCAGCAGGTGTGTGTTGACCGTTATGTCCTTTCTCTGCCAGAACCGTGTTGTCAGACAAAACCCAGGGGAGAGGAACTACCACATCTTCTATGCTCTTCTGGCTGGGACCACTGCAGAACAGAGGGGTGAGGGACACAATGACATTGGAGCAAACCAAAACTGAACAGCAGGGTGGGGAGAGAGAGACTAATGTAGGATGAAACTAGGGCTCGAAATTAATGGAATCCCATCGTCCCGTGGACAATGAAAGATGTCTGGAACATCAGACTTCAGTACTTAGTACTAACATTAAGTATTAATGGATGAAACCAACCATGCATGCAATGTAACTGAAAGACTTAAAGGAAAAACAAATCCATGAACTTCACAGTAAATATGTCTAGTGTGTAGTTACTTACATTTAGTCATTCAGCAGACGCATTTATCCAGAGCGACTTACAGTAAGTACAGGGACATTCCCCCAAGGCAAGTAGGGTGAAGTGCCTTGCCCAAGGACACAATGTCATCTGGCTCGACCAAGAATCAAACTGGCGACCTTCAGATTACTAGCCCGATTCCCTAACCACTCAGCCACTAGACTCTCTCTAATAAGACGTCTGCTGTTCCTTCTTCCCCTCAGAGGCCTTCAACTTGTCTCATCCTGACAGCTACTACTACCTGAAACAGTCCGGATGTGTAGCGGACAAGACGATCAACGACAAGGGCGCTTTTCAGGATGTACTGGTGAGCAGTTCAACTACTTTGTGTTCCGTTTCTGGATTTTGAGGGACCAATTTAAGGACTAGATTTTGGGGTGATGAAAACAATGAAACTCCTCTGAGACCCAAGGCAGGACACCTCATGTCAGGAGACCGTGTTTGTATCTTGTTACGATGTCAAGTCAGCAAATCAGCAGGTTCCACTTACATAGGCCTGGCCTCTGGATTAGGCTTGATTAGACCAGGGTTAAGATAATTACAACTAATCTGAGTCAGTATAAATTGACAGTAGATGATCCCGTTAAAGCCAAGGGGCACAGCTGGCCTGCGCTGTACATACAGGAGGGAAATCTGTCTCACACGCCATCATCGAAATTATCGACAACGCAAACAGTTTCCTTGGAGTGTTATGGTTTAATACGATTCATGTTGTATTATTAATCTTGTTTCAATGTCCCCCTCTCCCTTCCCAGAGTGCCATGCGGACGATGCAGTTCTCTGAGGAGAGCATCCGTGAGATCATGCGTCTGCTGGCAGGGGTCCTTCATGCGGGGAACATTGAGTTCATGACCGCAGGAGGGGCGCAGGTCTCCTCCAAATCAGGTTAGTTCTCCCTGGTCTCCCCCTCTTTCTGTTCTCTCTACCCTCCCCCCTCTCTCCATCCTTTGTTTTTCCCCCACTGTCTCTCCTTCCTGTCTGTCTGTCCTCTCTTCGTTCCTCCCTCTCTCCACCTTCTCTTCCATCCACCCCTCCAGGCTCTGTTTTGAAAACACAAACAAGCATTACTCCAGGCAGAATCGTCTCTCACACTTGGTATATCCCCCGACAGAGGATGTAAAGTGATGTTTGCAACAGCAGCGAGATTTCGTGTCAACATTGTAAAGCTTTACACACGAGTCGTGATCTCCCTGCCTCGGGCACCACACTGGCTGCCAGATCTCTGTCGACGAACACGTCTGTGTTGAGTTTGATTCAACCTTGGGTCTGTTAGTGGACAGACCGACTGTACACGCCAGCCAAGGACACTCTGTCCTGAAACCCCCTGGGACAGGGCTACAGGAAGTCACTGGGGGGAGGAGGGGAAGGGGCGGTGTAGACGGAGGCAGTGCCCATCTCCCCTCTGGATGTTATTACTGTTTGTTTGTGTGTGTTAGTGTGTGAGTGGGTGCATGGTTGTGAGTGTGTGTGTGTGTGTGCATGTGGTTGTGTGTTTGTGTGTGGGGTTGTGCGTGTGTGTAGAGGGGGGCTGGTGTGTATGTGGTTGTGTGTGTGTGTAGCTGGTGTGAGGTCGTTGGCAGCGTTTGGCCGCCTGAGAAAACTCTTTTCCAGCTTGAGTTTGCTGTTATCACCACAGTGGACATTCCAGTGGTATCCATTCAGCAGGGGTCAAAGGTCACCGTTCCTGTGAGGCTGGGCCACTATAATTGGCTAGGGGGCAAGGTCAGGGGCACTGTAGGAGGAAACGAACATCATGTTTTCAGACATGGAAGCACTCCACCTGATGTTAGCCCTGACAGGTCTGTTTGGATAAAGAATTAGCACTGTTGGTGTATTTGCAAGTAGTGTTTGACATGTGTTCATTTGTGTCATGGAATATATTGATCTCTACATTCATGCTTGCATACCCCCAAGATCATTTTCATTTCATCCATACAAAGAATGTGCAGGCTATCCTTAGACTGAACTGAGGTGGGAGCCGTGTTGATGACGGGTGTGTTTATGTTCACAGCTCTGAGCAGGACGTCGGACCTCCTGGGGCTGAACCCTGAGCAGCTGGCGGAGGTCCTGACCCACCGCTCCATGATCCTCAGGGGAGAGGAGATCTGCACGCCCCTCACCGTGGAGCAGGTAACCAGCCAGAGAGGGTCGCGACCCCCGGGTCAATACTGTTTAAACCCCTCGCGATGGTTAGGGCTTGTAGTGTAACTGAGTCTATGATTGTCCTTCCTGTTTGGAGGAGGGCGTGGTAACGATGAAAGAGACAGCGAACACAAGCAGAAACTGTCTTCACACACAGGTTAGCTCTGATAGCATCAGGCTAATTTTAGAGCTAGCCCCCTGGAGTGGACACTGAGCACGACAGAAAGAAAAACTGAAACAAAGAAAAATAAACAAAACATTCTTTGTCCCTTTCTTGTTATCGCTGCTTGTCGTCGTGAGTAACAAGGTTCTGGACGCCAGCTAGATTCGGCCCGAGACCCTGACCTCCTCTGTTTCCTCCTGCGTGAATTGGATTGTGTGTCTGAATGTGGCTGACTTAGTTTGGAATCTCGGAACATAGCTAGCGGGAGCTAATCAGGTCTCTGTTTGATGTCATTTCCTGTGCGCCAGGCGGTGGATTCCAGGGACTCCATGGCCATGGCACTTTACTCTCAGTGTTTCACCTGGATCATACGCAAACTCAACAACCGCATCCGGGGCAAGGAGGACTTCAAGTCGATCTGCATCCTCGACATCTTCGGATTTGAGAATTTTGAGGCAGGTGTTCCAAACATTCCAAATGCTATTGTTGCGGTGTGAAAATTTGGAGCTGGGAATTCTAAATTCCTTCATCAGGATTTTGGAATCAGTAATCAATTCGTCAATACATGTAATCTATGCATCCCATGGATTGGGTGAATTGAACGTATGTAGGGTTGATTCTGTATTGATACCCCAGTCTCAACAATTGTTGAACCTGTCCAACAGGTCAACCGCTTTGAGCAGTTCAACATCAACTATGCAAACGAGAAACTTCAGGAATACTTCAACAAGCACATCTTTTCGTTGGAGCAACTCGAATACAACAAGTACATCACATAGATGTCATTCACACATCTGCTATGATATTGATTCATGAAGGTATTGATGACCTGTGTGTTTCCTGGGTTTGCTCCTATAGGGAAGGGTTGGTATGGGACGATATCAACTGGATGGACAATGGTGAATGTCTGGACCTTATTGAGAAGGTAAGTCATGACAGGGGTTCAGATGGCAGAGCGGTTAGGGAGTTAGGCTATAAATCTGTTGGTTCGATTCCCGGCCGTGCCAAATGACGTTGTGTCCTTGGGCAAGGCACTTCACCCTACTTGCCTCAGGAAGAGTGTCCCTGTAAGTACTGTAAGTCGCTCTGGATAAGAGCGTCTGCTAAATGACTAAATGTAATGTCATGATGACACCACTGAGTCATTTCCACTGAGTGTTGCCAATCGTCAACCTCAGGACGAAACGTCATGAAAAGCATGAGCATGAAATCTTAACAAAGTGAAGCTGAAAGTATGTCAAAATCGATGAAAGTGAAATTGAAATCCTGGTGGTTGTCGTCCTGTTGACAGAAACTAGGACTCCTGGCCCTGGTCAACGAGGAGAGCCACTTTCCCAAAGCCACCGATGACACGCTCCTGGAGAAACTCCACTGCCAGCACTCTGTAAGTTAGCTCACATGCATTAGCATGCGGCGCTAGGCCTTCTATTACAAAGGTCGTAAAACACAAAGTGAAATGTTATGAAAAGTAATAGTCTGGTGTGTTTTTTTAATGATCTTTTTAAATGTACTTGGCTGATGTGAGAGGATATGCATGTCGGCAGGATTGTGGATCCACGTTGCTTTTACACAGCAGCAATGCTGCCGGCGTCAGTCTCGTCTTCAGACACGTTTTACAGATGGAACACAGAAGTAGCACTTGACTAGAATATTTACTCAAACAGGAATTTATCTACAAACCTTTACATGGTCTGGGTGTTGGGTAGATTTTTATTCTAAATTAATCCTTCCAAGAGTTAGTGATGCTGTTTCATTTTGCCTTTTTCCCCTTTCTGTGGGTTTCCCTTTGTTAATTCAGGCTATTTCGCTAGCAAAATCAGGAACCAATGAACTTTTTGCTTTTCATAGCGTTCACATTAAAAGATGGTATTTGCTGAGGGCAGACAAAGTCTGCACCTTTAATATACTTAACATCTGGTTTGATTCTGTGTTTGATATTTGGGCTAAATTAACTCCAGTCCTTTTCTTATGAAGGAATTAAATCCATCAATGTAAAAACAAAAGCTCTATTGTATTGATTGGACCCGAAAGAAAACGGCAGAATAACAGTGAGAATGTGTGTTTTCTACCTTTCAGAAAAACTCCTTTTACGTGAAGCCTCGAGTTGCAGTCCACTACTTTGGAGTGAGGCACTATGCGGGAGAGGTAAGGCCGTCAAACTGAATAGATCACCCCACGGTGTTTTTAAAGGCTGCCAGCCTTTCAATGTATTCAAAAAACAAGTTCACAAATAACGTAGTACTAACTGTATTTTCGAATGCGGTGCATCAACGGCCAAGAGAATTAAACGCATCCGCCCATGAGGAGACAGAGTGCCCGTCGGTATTCACACAGTGCGCCTCATTAGTCTGGTGTTTCTCTGGCGCCCCCCTGTGGCCGTGTGTAGGTGGTGTACGACGTGAGAGGGATGCTGGAGAAGAACAGAGACACCTTCAGGGACGATGTCCTCAATCTGCTGAGAGAGAGCAGGTGAGGGGGGGGGGGGGGGGGGGGGCATCACATCGTCCACGCGCCCACACATTCTATTAATATAGTCCCATTTTTTTCTTTCTCAACTGCGCCTGGTCAAGAACGATAACCGTGACAAATCGATGCATCAACAGGGTTGTTTTTGATGTAAATGCTCCTGTGCCAACACTGCGAGCCATTTTTGAAGCATATCAGTGCTGTTTATGTCAGTTAGGATATTTCACCTGTTTTCTTTCCTCTTCTCCTCCTCTCCCCTTATCCCCTCGTCCACTCGTCCCCTCACCTTGTGTCCTTCTCCCCTCGTCTCCTTTGCGTGCGGTCAGGCTGGACTTTGTATACGACCTGTTTGAGCATGTGTCCAGTCGCAACAACCAGGACACTCTCAAATCCAGCTCCAAGCACAAGAAGCCCACAGTCAGCTCTCAGTTCAAGGTTAGAACTCAGTCTCCTCAGATATGGATGAATATTTTGGAATAAAACATATTGTATAAATAAGGTACTATCAAAGTGTAACTGTATGTTCATGGTTGTCTTTTTTTTCTTCTAGAACTCTCTGCACTCTCTCATGGCTACACTCAGCACTTCAAACCCCTTTTTCGTGCGATGCATCAAGCCCAACACTCACAAAGTAAGGGTTTCACTCACACACACACACACACACATTCAGACAACTCATTCACACACAAACGCACACACACATAACTATAATATCTGGCCAATAAATGGCACCCATTGTATAATGTAAAAAGGTTGAGACCTCAAGTGGAAAAACAGATGAGAATTCCTGAATCCCAGATAGGATGATTCCACTCTTCTGTGAATAGCCAAACACCCTCCCTCTCTTACCACACACACCCTCCCTCTCTTACCACACACACACACTCTCTCTGTCTCTCACACACACACACATACACACACTCTCTCACACACACACACACACACACACACGTGTAGAACAGGAACAAGAAAGAGGCTAGCATTTTGCTACCCTCTGATCCCTGGTTGCCATGCAACAGGCTGATGTGAAGGGGATTGTGGGAGGTTGGTGAGCAGGGGGGTGAGCAGGGGGTGAGGTGGGGGTGAGGTGGTGGGGGCCAGTCAGAACAAAGGAAAGGTGCCAATAGCTAAACAGACAGTTGATAAACACTTCATTTATGAGGTGTTTTGAGCTTGTAGTGGATGCATTGATACTCATAGAGGCTCTAGATATATAGTCTTCTGTCTAAAGAAACAGAGGTTGCAAGTGTGTTTGCTTACCAGTGACAAGGACAGTGTGTGTGTGTGTGTGTGTGTGTGTGCCCCCCAATACAGTACATATATTTTCATGTGTGATTGTAAATTGATTTGTTCCACCAATTGTGGAATGAGTCAATCGAAACCACCAATTGTGTCTTCTGGTAGATGCGGGCATTGCTCAGCAAATGTGATCCCCTTCATGACTTCATTACAGCATGGTTGGATAACCACAGACAGGGTCAAGTCCTCTGGCTAGTGTTGAGTGATTTATTGACAGAACTATAATTAGCTCACCCCCTCATCCATGGCCTGTCTACCTCAACGAGTCAGAGTGCACAGTCAGTCAGAGTCAGTGCACAGTCAAATTGACACACTTATAAATATGTAAAACTTCAAAAAAAGAACTAATTTAACTTCTAAAACGACAAACAAGGGGTGTCCTGCTGGCTCACAGGGCCGGGGTTTGAACCCAGCTCAGGGGTTTGAACCCAGCTCAGGGGTTTGAACCCAGCTCAGGGGTTTGAACCCAGCTCAGGGGTTTGAACCCAGCTCAGGCGAGTGTCTGGTCTCTGTAAGGCCTCAGTGTTGGGAAGGTTCCGCTGCTGTAGCCCAGGACACAGACGAACACTGTCTCGTATGCTCGCGTACGCACGTGTGTGTGTTTGTGTGAGGGAGAGAGAGAGAGGGAGAGAGAGAGAGAGGGAGAGAGAGAGAGAGAGAGAGAGAGGAGAGAGAGAGAGAGAGAGAGAGAGAGAGAGAGAGAGAGAGAGAGAGAGAGAGGTAGAGAGAGAGAGTGGGAGAGAGAAAGGGAGAGCTCACACCAGGCTCCCCCAGGCTGCAGGTGGTGACTGTTTAACCACGGCTATTGTGAGGGACTCGTGTCTTGGATGGACACGTGCCCCCCACACAAAACAATGGTCTCTCGCCCCCTTCTCTCTGACCCCTTTACCACCCCCACACCCCTACACGATATACCCTCCCATACACATGCACACACACACTACCACACACACGGCCCCCCCGGGCCTTGGTCCCGGTCTGTGGGTCTTGTCGTAGCGGGGGGGACAGCTGGGCAGCAAGGGTGTTTTTATGAGGCGAAACATCTCCGTCTGTCTGGAGCGCACGTCTGATCGATGCCTAAGTAGAGGGGGACATGGGGGAGATAACTCCTGAATGGGCTTTAATTTAGTAAAGCGGGGAGGGGGGCTTGACTCGGGTGAACTGTTGTGTGAAGGGGGTGGGCATGGAGCCTTCCCCAGGGGACATGAGACGGCTGTAGCCCAACTGGGGAAGCCCTGGAGCCCCCAGAGGCGTCCAGGGAGGTGCCTGTTGGAGAGGCATCTGTGGAGGGGAGAGAGCGGGAGTGAGACAGGAAGTGAGTGGGGAGAGAGCAGGAGTGAGACAGGAAGTGAGAGGGGAGAGAGCGGGAGTGAGACAGGAAGTGAGTGGGGAGAGAGCGGGAGTGAGACAGGAAGTGAGTGGGGAGAGAGCGGGAGTAAGACAGGAAGTGAGACTGTGTGAGAGTGTGAGAGTAAGAGTGTTACTGTTTGCATGATTCTCTTAAAACGACGCACGCACACAATCAAAACCCTCCACACACACACAAACGCTCCTCCCTCACACACACACACGTGCTTACACACACTTAAACTCCCACACACTTCAACACACATTTCCTGACAGGGCCCCAAGAAGTAGTTCTTCTCAATTGGCTCTTAAGGTGTCAATGTTGATATCTGAGAGCTGGATTTTAAAAGCACCAGCTTATGTAATATCCCTGGACTTCCTTAACATCAAGTTCTCCTCCATGAGCTGGAAAGTGGTCATTTGACCTAGTCTGTGGTTCTTATAACATTAGATTGTAGGTACAGAAAGTATTCCTTCTGCTTCATCTTCATCTATTCAGCTTTTCTCTTCTTTATTGTATCCTTACTTTATCTAAATGACGACTGACATCAGAAGGAACATCATTGTCTTTGTGTTTGCAAGACAGATGCATACACACTGTCACACACACACACAAACACACTGTCACACACACACAAACACACTGTCACGCACACACAAACACACTGTCACACACACACACACACTCTTTCTTTCACACAGACGCTCGTACACACTGCCTCTCTGTCTCATAAAAGCTGTCACACCCATCATCCATGCCCTTCAATTGCTTCGCCGGTTTCCACGACAACCGTATCCCCCCGCAGTGTGCAATATGGTGTGTGTGTGTGTGTGTTCACACACGTGTGTGTTTGTAAGTAATACAACTTAATCAAAAGAGCGATGGGGCTGTTGTGACCTTGGTGTTACAGGGACAGCTCACTCTCTTCAGTTCCAATGTTTTGGGAAATGATTTCCTGTAGTTCCTATTGTTCTGTCTCCTGTTCAATCTCTTGTTCTCGCTCTTGTTCTACATCTGGTTCCATTTCAAGTTATATATGCTGTTCTATCTCTTGTTCTAGCTCTGGTTCTCCAGTTCTATTTTTCCATTTTCTGTTCTGTCTCCTGTTCCAGCCTCGGTGGCAGTTATCAGAGCTGAACCCAGTGTCTCCTCACGTTTGAAAGTAAACAGCTTCCCTCTGGACGTCTGCTGTTCTGGTCCCCAGAGCTGTCCCTCTGCACCCTCCCTTTGTCCCAGTGTAATCCAGCCCTCCACACACACACACACACACACACACACACGATGCAGAGGGCACGTGTTTGTGTTCAAGCCAGCAACACCTTCTCTTTCATACAGACATACACACTTTGTATATCTGCCTCATCCTAACACACACACACACCGCACACACACACACAACCTCCCCTCTGCATTAGGTCCCTACAAGTGGCCTGCACAAATTAGCCCCTGCATGAGACGCATCACCATGGTAACTCCCCCCCCCCCTCCCCTCCATACATAAATGGGAGAGGAGCCGGGGAGAGGGCTTTGTTCATGCTGTAGTGCTGCTGTGTGTTCTCGCGCAGTGTGTGTGTGTGTGTGTGTGAGGGAGAGAGAGAGAGAGACCGGGAAAAACCAACTGAAGAACTTCTCTGTCATTTACTTTATTTCTGACTGGACCCAGAGAGCTTGGCTCTGTTTGATACAATGAGAAGCTACGCTACTTTGCATGGTAAGATCGAATGCCTTTTGAATGGGGGAAGCGTTAGCTGGAGGCTAAGTGCGCTGTGTGCTTGTTGCATTTGTTTGCTACTCGAGGGAAGAAACTTATAGTGCTTCTATACTCTGCTGGAGGGACTGTGTTTTGGAATGGTCGGGTGCCGTTTTGTGGAAGGTGATTAGGACACATAGAACCACGTGGCTTCTTGTTATCGCTATGGATACGGAGATATTTTGTCATTTGAATTTCCTGTCTGCTTTTCTTTTTTCTTACTCCAGATGTGTTTCGGATTTCTGAGTGTTTCTTAACTATTTTGTGTTTTGATCTCGCTAATTGATCTGTCACTCAAAACACAACCTAATTATATTGTTTAACTAAATGTAAGTTCCAACCAAATGAACGCAAGGATATCCGTGCAGTGTATATGGCATGCCTAGGAATTGCCTGGAGAGGGAAACAAATGTTATTACTATTGATATATTTGACCAATATCTCTCCCCATTAGAAGGAAATATTATTACAACACTGTCCTCCTACTGATGTTATATTGATTTATTGATTTGCTGTGGCTTTGAATCCCGCTGTGATTATACTGTTGAGTCTGTGTCACAATGTATTCCCTTGAATACTCAAATGTATTTTATATGTATTTATTTAAACACAGATTCTAAAATGTTATTTTAAATTTATTTTACAAATCCATCCAGCATTGTCCAAGTGATTGCCCAGTGGTGTGTAAGAATCTATTTATTATAAGTTACATTTCCATTTCCCGAGCACTCAAAACACATCATCATCCATCAACTGAGACATTGACACACCAGAAATATCATGCCCTCAAATACCCTTGCAATCCAACATTCAGTATCAAAACACATCCTACTCTGTTTCCATTTCTCTCTCCACCCCTGTGAGAATGTTTCCTCTTTGCTAGGAATGATGGACACCTTGAATAAGGTTGCCTCTTCCTATGTTTGACTTTTCGTTCTTGGTTACCCGCCCCCATCACACCCACCATCGACACCCCCTTTTGTCTGTCTGAAAGGGCTGACCTCTGACCTTAAGTTCAGACTTGGGGTGGGAAAGACACACAGGGGTTCTCTCGGGCCATTGTGACGAGCGGTTTTTAGATCACCAATGCGTCTATCAATTCTATATGTTCCTAACTGTTCGTTCTGTGTGGCTAAGGGTTTCTGTGTATATATGCATTTTTGAATTGCCTGATTGAGAAGATCTATGGAGAAACAATGTCGCCGTGAGGAAGAAAGGGAGATATGACAGTCCTGCACAACTCCAGTTGTGCGTTTTTGTTCTCAAGCCGAAAAAAGGAAGGGAGTGGTTGTTAGCGGACTGTCCTCTCTGTCTGGCCTCATCCACAAGCAGACATATCTGATGCACAGACAAAACCAGCTCTTTGGCCACCAAGCAGTTTCTTAAATGTCAATCAATTTGCGGATGATGGAGGGAGAGAGGGAGGGAGGGCTTGTCTGTGACAACCACTATAAATCTACAAGAGAATTAGAAAGAGAAGAGCAGAGAATGAGAGAGAAGAAAAGAATGAAGAGAGAGTAATATAAAGACAGACAGGGAGAGAAAGAAAGGAGATAAATAAAGAAACCGAAAGAGGGGGAAGGACAGAGAGATGAGAGATAAAGGGAGGAATGTAGGTATTCATAAGCAGAGTTTCAGGCAGGCCTTTGGACTAAAAGGAGATAAATGAGAGAGGGGGGGGGAGAGGAGGAGAGGGGCAGGAGGAGAGAGAGAGAGGCAGGGAGAGAGAGAGACAGGGAGAGAGAGAGAGAGGCAGGGAGAGAGAGAGGCAGGGAGAGAGAGAGGCAGAGGGCATTTTCCTGTCACAGAGATGGCTTGACGAGTGACACTCAGTCCCCAGATCGTCATGCTAATGACCGGTATGCTTATGAGACGCCTCTGTGGCAGAGGGGACATTAAAGGCCACCATTCAGCCCCGGCCTCCGACGACCAGTGAATCACTTCACTTCATCTCTCCAGTGAACCAGGGCTATCAATGGGCTATCAGGAGTGATGCCCTTTCAATAAAAGAGGCATTACTGGAGGGTATCAATGCTGTCTCTTATTCGGGGGCCTCTTCTCCTGCAGGGGTTAGGGGTGAGGAGCAGCCCCGGTCAGTGGGTCGGGGGTTGAATGGGGTTCTTTAAGTAGGAAGAGATCCTCTTGGCCTTCTCCTTCCTGTTGCTTCTCTGCTTCGTGTCCCTGGGTGGACATTTGGGGTCAAAGTCAAGTTGGACAGATCCCCAATGGGAGATAGATACCGGGGGGCTGGTGGCTGAACGGTTATGGAATCGGGCTAGTTATTAGAAGGTTCCCGGTTCAATTTCCCACCGTGCTGTCCCTGCACTTACTGTAAGTCGCTCTGGATAAGAGCGTCTGCTAAATGAAGACATTTAAATGAAAGCCCGTCCGAACCAAAATGGCGCCCATCCCACAGTTTCCTAACCCCATACCTGTGTTTGCTGTGCCAGATGGCCGAGCGGTTTGATCCGACGGTGGTGCTGAACCAGCTGAGATACTCCGGGATGCTGGAGACTGTGAAGATACGACGCTCAGGGTTCCCTGTACGGAGACCCATCCAGGACTTCTGCACCAGGTCAACCACAACACAACCACAACATAGCCACAACCACAACACAACCACAACACAGCCACAACCACAACACAACCACAACAGAATCCACAACACAACCACAACAGAACCCACAACACAACCACAATAGAACCCACAACATTTGCTTTGTTAGTGTCGTATGCTAACCCCGCCCCCCTGCCCTGCCCCGCCCCCCCCAGGTACCAGGTGCTGATGAGGAGCGTGGAGGTGCATGAGGAGGACCCCAGGGGGCGCTGCACACAGCTGCTCCGCTGCTACGACAGCACCTGCTCAGAGTGGCAGCTGGGCAAGACCAAGGTGAGCAGGGGGAGGGGGTGGAGGAGGAGGAGGAGGAGGAGGAGGAGGAGGAGGAGGAGGAGGAGGGGGAGGTGGAGGGGGAGGAGGAGGAGGTGGAGGAGGAGGAGGGGGAGGAGGAGGAGGAGGAGGAGGGGGAGGAGGTGGAGGAGGAGGAGGGGGAGGAGGTGGAGGGGGAGGAGGTGGAGGGGGAGGAGGAGGTCTGGGGGGAGAGAGTTTGTCACATCAACAGTTATGTTTACATTTTATCATTGTTGTTAGGGTTGTTTAAAAATAAAGATATATAATATATATTATTAATTTTGGGGGGTCAAAAACAGAAATATGTCATCTATCTAGGAACATTATATGAAGCTATGCTCTTAAATTATTGTATTGTATTTATATTTTGTACATTTGTAACCATTTACAGTTCAGCTACTATAGTGACAGACACTGACATGACATCCTCGTACATCGGTCCACCAAATGAACAGTGCCGCTCCTGGTTCTGGCTTAGATACCAAGGTTATCGCTCCAGGTCTCAGAGGGACATGACTGCACATCGGCTGGCTTCCATGGAGATGGAATACAATTGCATTTGTGACCACTCTCTTGCCCTCGGGTCTTAATAAAAAGACATATATTCCTAGACTCTGCGGCTGTCACCTGAGGGACAGTGTGTGTGCATGTGTGTGTGTGTGTGTGTGTGTGTGTGTGTGTGTGTGTGTGTGTGTGTGTGATTCTGACTGATGGAACAGCAGAGTTCTTTGAGCGTTCGATCCTGGTGTTATCGGACTGACTTTCCATCCCTGCAGGCCACGGTCTATCACTCTGCCTACTCTATCACACATCCGACTGTGTTAGATAGAGGAGGGGACTGGTAGTGTGTGTGTCAGCGTTTGTGTGAATGCTTGTCTCGGAATGTCCTTTTGTGCTTTTGTATGTGTGTGTGTGTATGTACATGTGTCCATATGTGTGTATGTGTATATGTGTGTATGTGTATATGTGTTGTGTTTCTGTATGTGAGGATGCGTGTGCGTGTGTGTGTGTGTCTAATGGGAGATGACAGATGGACAAACAGATCACAGGACGCAGCGTGACCATGTGGCACAGCTGGAGGTGACAGCAGTGAGGGAGTGTGTGTGATCGCCTTGGCCGTGTGTGTGTGTGTGTGTGTGTACTGTTACCGTATACAGTCTGCAAGATCTGCTTGGTGACCTTGTAAGTCCATGAAAATTCAGTATATGTGCATCTATATGCACGATAATGTTTGTGTCCACGCTTCATGATTGTTTGTGTGCGTATCCGCGTGTTCGTCGTGTAGGAAATCATGTTTATCTTTCTCTCAGGGGGGCTTGCATCGATAGAGCCTCTCAGCTTCTCGCTGGTGAGATTTATGTTTGACTGTCATGCAGTGTATGGAGCATGCTAGGACCATTGTCTGCGTTTTATGGCCTCCAACTTCATTTCCTGCGGGGGACCGTGGGGTCACCCTGTGGCCTCCATTCTCCAGGGGTCACCCTCCCCACCCTCCTCACCCTCCCCACCCTCCCCACCTTCCCCACCCTCCTCATGGCCCCATTCTCAGAGCAGCGCGGCACAATCTAATCCAGGCTCAGTTTCAGCCTGTAATCACCCACACTCATTTACATGGTAATGAAGGGAAAGGAGTTATAGATCTACTTGTGTGTGTGTGTGTGTGTGCGTGTGTGTGTGTGTGTGTGTGTGTGTGTGTGAGTGTACAGAATACACATTGTGTGCCACACACATCACAAGTATGTGTGTTGTCAACTAATTACACTACTAATAAGGTCTCAAACTAAAGAAAGTGCATTTCTCATGAGAGGTACCAACTGAAACCTCATTATGGTTTCTCTTATTGAGGATAGAAGGTGGTCCACCCACCTATCAGAACGTGCCCTCTGGTTTGTGACTGAGCTGGATAAAACCAGACAGTTCACCAATACCCCTGCGACAGGGTGACATTTCCCCACAGCCCGATCAGAGACCCCATCGTCTCATCTGTAATCAGCCTAACCCCCAGGCCTAACAGTGAGGCTTGTTTCCCCTATCAATGGAAGACAGCTTGGGTCCTAAAACGGGCGTCCGTACTAAGTGCCGGTAGATGAGTCTATTCAGAATGTGATCTGCTAAATGACTCACCGGGGTGATTCATTCAACAGTCTTCATTAAAACCTCTGGTGTGTGAACAAAGGAACTGGGGGGCTGGTTTGATTAACATTCACGTTTTATTGGGAATTGTAGTTTTTTTGCGATTGGAGATGAATCTTGAACGAATCTTTAACAGTGAAACGTACTGTATATTATTTTCATCTGTTTTCTTTTATTCATAGACGCAAATAACCTTTTATGTGTTTGTCGCATCACAGTACACATAATATCAACTGTGAGCCGTATTTACTCAAGGTATTTTCTGAAGGCATTTTTCTGTTTACACAACTGCTGCTTGTGGAAATACTTTTGGTATCCTGCAAATATGGATTTTATATCCTGGATTACCAAAAGGCCCTGGAGACCTCACAAATTCAGTTTGCTTAGCTGAATCTATTTTCTACACCACTGTGTAAATATGTCCAGGTGCTCTGGTGTTTATTCTGAACCATCCCCCTTTCCTTTTCCCCTTATCCACCCGCTTTCATCCCTCCCTCTTTCTCTCCCTTCATCTCTTTTCCCCCCTTCCTCTTTACCCATCCTTACCTCCCTCTCTTCCTCCCTCTCTTTCTTTCCCTTCCACCCTCCCTCCCTTTCGTTCTTTCTCACTCCCTCCCCTTCAACCTATCTCCCTTCCCTCCCTCTCCCTCTTCCTCTCCACTTCCCTCCCTGCGTCCTGCAGGTCTTCATGAGAGAGCCTCTGGAACACAGACTGGAGAAGCAGAGGGAGGTGGAGGTTCTGAAAGCTGCTATGATCATCCAGGCCCACGTGGTGGGCTACATGGCTAGGTAATGCACAACGCAACATGCATGTAGACTGTCTACAATCTATCTATATCCTGCAATCTATCTATATCGTCTTGCGTGTATTTCCTATGAATCCGTTTATTTATCTCAACAGGAAGCAGTACAGGAGGTTACTGCAGTGCATTGTTGTCATTCAGAAGAACTACCGGGCGTTCTACTGGCGCAGGAAGTTCCTGCTGCTGCGCTGGGCGACGCTCACCTTCCAGAAACGTCTGAGGGGCCAGCAGGCTCGCAAGGTCTTCTGCCTGCTGCTGGAGGAGAGGAGGAGGAGGGAGGAGGAGGAGGAAGAGAGGAGGAGGGCGGAGGAGGAGCTGGAAAGGTGGGACGGCGTTTAGTGCTCTCCGTGTTGGTGGGGTGGGTTTTGGGTGGAGGTTTTTTCGTTAAGGTTAGCTGAGGAGTGTCGCGTTTCATATGTTGAAATGTATGTGTTTTGTTTTGATGTCTTTCCTGATTGGATGTTGTCTAAATTAGGCTTTCTACGAATACGTGAGGTGTTTCTCTATGTTTTGGGGGTGTTTTTTGTGATTGTTGAATGTGTTTCTCTTGACTTCCAGAGAGAGGCAGAGACAAGAAGCAGTGGAACTGGCTCGACAGGTATGACTGTTATCACTCTGCATGCAGTGCATTTTAATATAGCTAGTTTGATAGCTTCATTCATCAGTTTAGCATTACAAAAAGACAATTCCTCTTCCTTGTGAGTCACGATCTGTGAAGATGTTTCTACTCGTCGGCACTTTGTTGGTTTAAAATGTGTTTATCCAATAAACTTTTCTATCGTCTATTCTATATGAAACAAACAGTGATTGGTTGACGGTTGGATTGATGAATGCCTTCCTGTTGGCTGCTTGTAGGTGGAGGAGACCCGGAGGATAGTGGAGCTGCAGAGAGCCAGAGAGCAGGCCTCCCAGGCCCTGGCCCAGGCCCAGCAGGTCTCTCTGGCCCAGCAGGCCTCCCAGGCCCTGGGCTCGGAGGAGTCTTCGGAGGGGTCGACGGTGGCTCTGGAGGAGGTGGAGGTAGCTGAAGCTATTTGACACACCACTGAGTGGATGTTGCCAGGTGCTCTGATATAAACTGAACCATCCCCCTTTTCCTTTTCCCCTCTGCTAACCCTCTTTCTTCCCTCCTCCTTACTCTCCCTTCATCTCTCTTTCCTCCTTCCTCTTTACTCCTGCTTACCACCCTCCTCCATCCCTCCCTCTCTCCCTCCCTCCTTTTCACCCTCGATACATCCAAGGAGGAGGTGGAGGAGGTGGAGGAGGAAGAGGAGGAGGAGGAGGAGGAGGAGGCGGCGGCCCGCCCCCAGGAGGCGTCCCAGGTGGAGGAGATCCTGCGTCTGGAGCGGGAGATCCAGGCCCTCCAGAGGCAGAAGGAGCAGCAGGAGCTGTCCCTGACGGAGGCCTCGCTGGGCCGGCTGCAGCTGCTGCGCGACCAGGAGCTCCGCAGGCTGGAGGACGAGGCCTGCAAGGCCGCCCAGCACTTCCTCGACTCGCTCAACTTCGACGAGATCGACGAGTGCGTGCGCAACATCGAGAGCTCGCTGGGCGTCGCCGAGGAGGGGGGGGGAGGGGGAGGAGGAGGAGGAGAAGGGGGGCGGGGAGAGGGGGGAGGAAGAGGAGGTGGACGAGGGCTTCGGGGCGGACGACGAGGGCTTCAAGGACTCGCCCAACCCGAGCGAACACGGCCACTCGGACGGACAGCGCACCAGCGGTATCCGCACCAGTGACGACTCGTCCGAGGAGGACCCGTACGCCAACGACGGCGTCGTCCCACCGCCCCTGCCTCTCTTCCACCAGCCCCTGCCTCTCCCGCCCGTGCCCCAGGCCTGCCACAGTGCCTCCTCCAGCGGGGACTCGGCCTACTGCCGGCCCCAGGCTTCATCCGAGGCCCAGTCGGAGGACCTGGTCGAGCTCATCCCTCCGAACGAGGACTCGGACTACGACCAGGACGACTACGACGAAGGGGCCATCGTGTCCAGCGGGAGCGTGGCATTCTCCAACTCTCTCAGCGGCCAGTGGTCACCTGACTACCGCGTCTCCATGGGAACCTACAACAGCTCTGGGGCGTACCGCTTCAGCTCAGAGGGTCAGCAGTCATCGGTGGGTATCAGGGGGGGCAGCAGCGTACACTGAGGGTGGTATTACTGCCCACGTCAGGGTGATAGATCTGGCTACTTCAGGGTGGCAACACTATCTTGACTACACTTTAATCAAAGACTTCTATGTATGTCATTGATCAATGACTATAATGATGATATCACTTCTTAGAAGGTGTTTTTGTTTTTTACTATATATATACCGAAACGTGATGACCAGTCCTGGAGGTGACTGAGGTCTCTTGACCGTCACTAACGTCCGTCCCCTTGTTGTGTGTCCAGTTCGAGGACAGCGAGGACGACTTTGACAGGTTTGACACGGACGACGAGCTGTCCTACCGTCGTGACTCTGTCTACAGCTGTGTCACCCTGCCCTACTTCCACAGCTTCCTGCACATCAAAGGTAGACGTCCTCCTGCAGTTACAGTTGTGTAGAATTTGGGAGGGAGATTTGCTTCTCTTGACAGGACTGAAGAACAGTGTACTGCTTCACCACTAGATGGCACTGCAGTCATTCAGAACGGACAGATCCAACCATACTCACCATCTCTTCCTCTCTTTTCTCTTTGTCTGTATTCCTCTCTTTCTCTTTCTCTCTTCCTCTCTACCTCCCTCGTCTCTCTCTCTCTCTCGCCCCCCCCCCCCCTCTCTCTCTCTCTCTCTTCAGGTGGGCTTATGAACACATGGAAGCGTCGCTGGTGCGTCCTGAAGGACGAGACCTTCCTGTGGTTCCGGGCCAAACAGGAAGCTCTGAAGCAGGGCTGGCTCAACAAAAAGGGCGGCGGCTCATCCACGCTGTCGCGGCGCAACTGGAAGCGCCGCTGGTTTGTCCTGCGGCAGAGCAAGCTCATGTACTTTGAGAATGACGGGGAGGAGAAGATGAAGGGCATGCTGGACATGCACACGGCCAAGTAAGGAATCAGGGGGCTAGGAAGCAGTGGGCTAGGAAGCAGGGGGCTAGGAAGCAGGGGGCTACGAAGCAGGGGGCTACGAAGCAGGGGGCTAGGAAACAGGGGGGTAGGAAGCAGCTGTAGGGGTTGTCAGTGTATCTACTCCTCTGTGTTTGCAGTGGGATTCATGTGAGTCTGTGTTCTGTGTTGCAGAGAAATCGTGGACAACACAGGCAAGGAGAACGGCATCGACATTGTGATGCCCGTGCGCACCTACCACCTGATAGCAGAGTCTGCTGAGGACGCCAGGCAAGTAGCCACACAGAGAGGGGGTAGGGGGTAGGAGATAGAGGGCAGGGGGTAGGAGATGGAGGGTAAGAGCTAGGGGATGGAGGGTAAGAGCTAGGGGATGGAGGGTAAGAGCTAGGGGATGGAGGGTAGGAGCTAGGGGATGGAGGGTAGGAGCTAGGGGATGGAGGGTAGGGGGTAGGGGATGGAGGGTAAGACCTAGGGGATGGAGGGTAGGGGGTAGGAGATAGAGGGTAGGGGGTAGGAGATGGAGGGTAGGAGCTAGGAGATAGAGGGTAGGAGCTAGGGGATGGAGGGTAGGGGGTAGGAGATAGAGGGTAGGAGCTAGGGGATGGAGGGTAGGAGCTAGGGGATGGAGGGTAGGAGCTAGGGGATGGAGGGTAGGAGCTAGGGGATGGAGGGTAGGGGATGGAGGGTAAGACTAGGGGATGGAGGGTAGGGGGTAGGAGATAGAGGGTAGGGGGTAGGAGATGGTGGGTAGGAGCTAGGAGATAGAGGGTAGGAGCTAGGGGATGGAGGGTAGGGGGTAGGAGATAGAGGGTAGGAGCTAGGGGATGGAGGGTAGGAGCTAGGGGATGGAGGGTAAGAGCTAGGGGATGGAGGGTAGGGGGTAGGGGATGGAGGGTAAGAGCTAGGGGATGGAGGGTAGGGGGTAGGGGATGGAGGGTAAGAGCTAGGGGATGGAGGGTAGGGGGTAGGAGATAGAGGGTAAGAGCTAGATGGATATTGGATATAGGTGGTTAGTTTAAGGGGTTTGAATGTACAGTATGTAGTGCAGAGATTGTGTGTGGGTGCTTTTGTACGTGTGTTTGCACTCGTGGTTGTTCACAATGACCAGGTCATCTGATTGGCTGACACCGTCTTCCTGTCTCTGTGTGATTGGTTACAGTCAGTGGTTCAGCGTTCTGAGCCAGGTGCACGGCTCGACGGAGCAGGAGATCAGAGAGATGCACGACGAGCAGGCCAACCCCCAGAACGCTGTGGTGAGTCACTGGGTCATGTTCATGAACGCTGTGGGGAGTCACTGAGTCATGTTCATGAACACTGTGGGGAGTCACTGAGTCATGTTCATGAACGCTGTGGGGAGTCTCTAAGTCATGTTCATGAACGCTGTGGTGAGTCACTGAGTTATGTTCATGAACGCTGTGGTGAGTCACTAAGTCATGTTCATGAACGCTGTGGGGAGTCACGTTTTTATTGGTCGGATAAACCCCAAAAAAGTCGGTCAACCCTCTCTCTCCCTCCCTCCCAGGGCACCCTGGATGTGGGGATGATAGATTCAGTGTGTGCCTCAGACAACCCTGAGCGGTAAGCATACACACACACACACACACCCTCCATACCCCACCCTGTCAACCCTTCCCTCTGACCTCACCCGTCAGCCTCCACACACACACCAGCCTCCCCCTCCAGTAGTATGAACACACGTTGAGGTGTTGAGTGTTAACGCCCCCCCCCCCCCCCCCCCCACACAGGCCCAACGCGTTTGTGATGATCACAGCCAACAGGGTGCTGCACTGCAACGCAGATACCCCGGAGGAGATGCACCACTGGATCACCCTGCTGCAGCGCTCCAAGGGAGACACGCGCGTCGAGGGCCAGGAGTTCATCGTACGAGGTCAGGGGAAAACACACACACACACACACACACACTGACGCTGTTTTATGAGGGGGGGATTGTTATTGGTTGGTAGTTGTTAGCCAGCACTATTTCCTTTTTGTCATTTAGTTTAATTCACTACTTTGATAGGTGAGGTTGTATGTTTGACTGACTCTGTCTTCTTCTGTGGTCTCTTTCTCTTCTTGTGTGGTCTCTGTCTCTTCTTCTGTGGTGTCTCTCTCAGGCTGGCTCCACAAGGAGATGAAGAACAGCAGCCGGGCCTCCCTGAAACTGAAGAAGCGCTGGTTCCTGCTTACCCACAATTCCCTGGACTACTACAAGAGCTCGGAGCGCAGCGCCCTCAAGCTGGGCACCCTGGTGCTGAACAGCCTGTGCTCCGTGGTGCAGCCAGACGAGAAGATCTTCAAGGAGACGGGTGAGAAAAGAGCTCCATGCTACGAGCGCTACTGAAACGCTACATGCTACATGCTACATGCTAAGCACACTCTGTGGCATTCTACCGCATGCTCTTAACGCTTGGCCGTGCATGCAACACGCTGAACGCCGCCGTGGAAAACTGTAGGATCGCCTAGCAACCCGTCTATGACACACACACACTTATGGGTACACACACCTCTGATTGGACGTGTGATGCCCCGCCCCTCCTCCCGCAGGTTACTGGAACGTGACGGTGTACGGTCGTAAGCATGCCTACCACCTCTACACCAAGCTGCTGACGGAGGCCACCAGGTGGGCCAGTGCCGTGCAGAACGTCATCGATACCAAGGCCCCCATCGACACGCCCACTCAGCAGCTCATCCACGACATCAAGGTGAGGGGCGGGGCTAGGACCACAGGGTCTGGTACTGGACTCTGGTACAGTGCTCCAGGACATGACTCTAGTACAGTACTACAGGACAGGACTCTAGTACATGACTCTAGTACAGGACTCTAGTACAGGACTCTGGTACATGACTCTAGTACTGGACTCTGGTACAGGGCTCTAGTACAGGACTGTAGTACAGGACTCTAGTACAGGACTCTGGTACAGGACTCTGGTACATGACTCTAGTACTGGACTCTGGTACAGTGCTCCAGGACAGGACTCTAGTACAGGGCTCTAGTACAGTACTACAGGACAAGACTTTAGTACATGACTGTAGTACTGGGCTCTAATACAGTACTACAGGACAGGACTCTAGTACAGGATTCTAGTACAGGACTCTAGTACAGGACTGGTACAGGACTCTAGTACAACACGACAGTGCAGGACTAAAGAATCGGTCTCTAGTAAAGCACTTGGAGCTAGGCTGAGCAGAGTGTGTGAGCCCAGGTTGAGCGTTGTGTGTGTGTGTTCACAGGAGAACTGTCTGAACAGCGAGGTGGTGGAGCAGATCTACAAGAGGAACCCCATCCTGCGATACAGCCACCACCCGCTCCACTCCCCCCTGCTCCCCCTCCCCTACGGAGACATCCACACCTGCTGTGAGGAACTAACAACCTTTTTATGTACACTGCAGTAGAATTTAAAGTTACGCAATGGCTCATATAAAACAATCCACGTGTGTCACGGTAGCATTTCAGTCATCAATGAGTGACTAACTCCCCTCACCCCAACCCTCTCCCCCTCTCTCCTCCACCCCCAGCCGTGAGGACCAAAGGCTACACCACCCTCCAGGAGGAGGCCCTGAAGGTGTTCGGCTCCCTGCAGCAGCTGGAGGGCGTGTCGGACGCTGTGCCCATCATCCAAGGCGTGCTGCAGACGGGCCTGGAGCTGCGGCCTCTGAGGGACGAGCTGTACTGCCAGCTGGTGAAGCAGACCACCCGGCCACCCCAATCCGGCAGCCAGGGGAACCTGAGCAGCTGGAGGATCCTCACCTGCATGTGCTGCAGCTTCCTGCCCTCCAGGAGCATCCTCAAGTACCTCAAGTTCCACTTCAAGAGGTGAGGAGGGGGGTCTTGGCGCGGTTGGAAGGGCAGTTAGGTTGGAGGGGTTTTTAGGAGGAGTTATTCTGTGACTTGAGGGGGGGGTACGCATGTTAACATTCATCTCCATCACCCTTACCTTTCCCCTCACCCCAACCCTCCCACCCTACACCCCCACCCTCCCACCCTACACCCCCATCCTCCCACCCTACACCCCCATCCTCCCACCCTACACCCCCACCCTCCCACCCTACACCCCCATCCTCCCACCCTACACCCCCACCCTCCCACCCTACCCTCCCACCCTACACCCCCACCCTCCCACCCTACACCCCCACCCTCCCATCCCACACCCCCACCCTCCCACCCTACACCCCCACCCTACCCTCCCACCCTACACCCCTACCCTCCCACCCTACACCCCCACCCTCCCACCCTACACCCCCACCCTCCCACCCTACACCCCCACCCTCCCACCCTCCCACCCCCACCCTCCCACCCTACACCCCCACCCTCCCACCCTACCCTCCCACCCTACACCCCCACCCTCCCACCCTTCACCCCCACCCTCCCACCCTACACCCCCACCCTCCCACCCTACACCCCCATCCTCCCACCCTACACCCCCACCCTCCCACCCTACACCCCCACCCTACCCTCCCACCCTACACCCCCACCCTCCCACCCTACACCCCTACCCTCCCACCCTACACCCCCACCCTCCCACCCTTCACCCCCACCCTCCCACCCTACCCTCCCACCCTTCACCCCCACCCTCCCACCCTTCACCCCCACCCTCCCACCCTACACCCCCACCCTCCCCCTCCCAGGACCCGGGAGCTGTTCCCGGGGACGGAGATGGAGCGCTGTGCGTCCTTCGCCCAGGAGTCACTGAGGAAGACGCGGTGCCGGGAGCACGTGCTATCCCAAGAGGAGATCCGGGCCGTGGTGGCGCGCCAGGACATGACCACCACGGTGCACTGCCACGGAGGAGGCTCCTGCAAGATCACCATCAACTCCCACACCACCGCCGGGGAGGTGAGGGGGACAGGGGTGGGGTGGGGTTGGCATTGGGAGTGGAAGTTGGAATGGAGTCAGGGTGGAGGTTAGGGTGGAGGTTGGGATGGAGTCAGGGTGGAGGTTAGGGTGGAGGTTAGGGTGGAGGTTAGGGTGGAGGTTGGGATGGGATGGCAACTTCTTGGTTTGGCTGTCCAGTAGCTCATGCCTCTTTGTACTTTGGTGTGTGTCTGTGTGTTTGTGTGTGTGTCTATGTGTGTGTGTGTGTGTGTGTGTGTGTGTGTGTGTGTGTGTGTCAAGGTGGTGGAGAAGCTAACCCGAGGCTTGGCCATGGAGGACAGCAGGAACATGTTCGCCCTGTTTGAACATAACGACTCCACTGACAAGGCCATCGAGAGCCGCACTGTGGTGGCCGACGTGCTGGCCAAGTTTGAAAAGTAAGTCTGCCGGAGACTGTGTGTGTGTGTGTGTAGTTGTGTGTGTGTGTGTGTATGTGTGTAGCTGTGTGTGTGTAGCTGTGTGTGTGTGTGTAGCTGTGGGGGTGGTTGCTAGTGGAGGCGAGAAACGTTTCTGTGAACTGTCACGGTGCATCTAAATGACAGTAAAGTGTGTGAGTGTGTGTGTGTGCACGCCTGTGACTCAGTAGGCTTGTGTGTTTGGACGCGCTCGTTTTAACTGTGTGTGTGTCTTCCAGGCTGTCTGCCAGTCAGGACGAGAACAACACAGGATGGAAGTTCTACTTCAAACTCTACTGCTTCCTGGACACCACTAACGTGCCCAGGGACAGTGTTGAGTTCGCCTTCATGTTTGAACAGGTACCAAATTAACAGGCTTTCATTTGACGCCACTCGTTTCTTTCAGCCATTTAAAAGATAGCCAATTCACATATTGTAAATGGTACATGAGTCACAGATGACAAGATTTTCAAACAACTACTCTAACATCTTTCTTGTTTTTTATGATCAGTTGAAATATGGATATCCATCTGTTCGCCTCCGTCACTCTCTCTCTCCTCTTCATCCTCCTCTTTCTGTCTTTCCTTCCCTTTCCACATCTCTCCCATTCCTCCTCTACTCCCCTATCCCCTCCTCTCTTCCCCTCTCCCCTCCTCTCCTCCCCTCTCCCGTCCTCTCTTCCCCTCTCGCCTCCTCTCCTCACCTCCTCTCCTCCAGGCTCACGAGGCGGTCATCAGAGGCCAGTACCCAGCCCCCGAGGAAACTCTCCAGTTCCTGGCCGCCCTGAGACTACAATACCTCCTGGGAGACTACAACTCCCAGGCTGCCGTCCCTGACACGTCCCAGCTGCTCCCCATGGCCAGGCTCCGAGCCCGCATCCAGAACTCGGCCAAGAGCTTCGCCCCGGGCGCCGCCGCCGCTGCCTCCTCCGTGGCGGAACGTTCCGGAACGGTGGACAGGAAGCGGTCGAGCTTCCTGGAGGGGACGCTGAGGCGGAGCTTCCGGAGCGGCTCGATGAGTCGGCAGAAGCTGGAGGAGGAGAACACTTTGGAGGTGTGGGCCAGGGAGGAGATCGCTGCGGCCCGCGCCAACCTGCTGGAGAAGTGGAGGAAACTGCAGGGCATGAACCAGGAGCAGGCCATGGTCAAGTACATGGCCTTGGTCAAAGAGTGGCCTGGGTATGGGTCCACTCTCTTCAACGTGGAGGTGAGTGGTTCCCTCAGTCCTCGGGCCCTGATGGGACACCATGGTCTGAATGTAGATCAGGTGATTCTCTTTTGCGATTGGCTCCGTTCTGTGCACGTGCTCACGAGCGTTTCCTCTTCCTGTTTTTTCCCCGCCCGCAGTCTCGTGACGGGGTGTTCCCCGTGGAGCTGTGGCTGGGGGTGAGCAGGGAAGCCATCTCCGTCTACAAGCGCGGAGAGCCCTGGCCGCTGGAGGTCTTCCCCTACGAGCTCATCCTCTCCTTCGGCGCCCCGCTGCCCAACACCTACAAGATTGCCGTGGAGGGACGGGAGTTGATGTTCGAGACCAGTCTGGTAGGTTCTCCCCGCTGAGCGACCGGGACTCTGGGGGGGTGTGGCGGGTTTCTGGGGCCGTTCAGTCCTGAGTTGGATGTTTTGCATCCTCTGGTGACACATATAAGTTTTTGATAGTTTTATTTCAGAGATGCGGTGTGTAATGACCGGGTTGTGAGTGGACTTAATGTGGTTGAATGCCAATTCCCATACAGATAAAGTAAATTCAAGGTTTTACAGCTTCTGTCAGTGGACACGTTTCCTAACCCAGGTCCTCTCCTGTCGGCTCCAGGTCATGGACATCGCCAAGCTGATGAAAGCTTACATCAGCATGATCGTCAAAAAGCGCTACAGCAACTCTCAGTCTGTCAGCAGCCAGGACAGTAACCATGGCAGCGCCTGGTGAGACCTCGACCCCTGACCCTTGACATACAACCTTTAAACTCCCCCGGACGGAGAGGTCAGATGTAGTGACCCTGCCAGGACGCCCCTCCTCTCCGCTGGAGGGAAGTGTTTGGACTCTCTGGGCTACAGATAAGCACAAACACAAGCAGCACCCGTCAGCTCTAACCGCTAACCAGCTAGCTTCGTCTTTCTGATGCCGCCATGGTAACGTTCAAGGGCTTTGTTGTCGCTAGGTGACGGGGCACCGGATTTAAATGTTACTGAGACGGTTTCTGTGATTGGTCAGACGGTGTGTGTCAGCTGACTGAATGTAAGGAGGGTGGTAAAGAGACTATGGGATGTTGGGTATTTGAATGGAGGTTTGTTTTACTTGTATTCTCTGGGAATGCCTTGCTTTGGAACGCTTACTGATCTTTGGTGTTATCGAAATATGTAAATATGAGACTTGGTTGTCGAAAGCATTTCAAGTTGTGTCTGTGAATGTTACGGAGCGTGTTGGTTTGAAGGGGACTTTGCCTTTCATATCGTGCTCACTAAAGTGCCAAATTCCCCCCCCCCCCCAAAAAAAAGATATACGAAACTTCTATACCGTACTGTACTTAAAACAAAACAAACAAATACAAAACAGTACAGACTCTCAAAATGTCACTGTTTGCCAGAGTCACAGACGATTCTGGGAGGTGCTACATGCAGTACAGTGTACGTGTTCCCCAACTGACGTTTTTGCGATGCAACTGCAACTCTGTATCCCATGGCAACAACCCACAACATTTCCCTGGATTTCCGCTGGCGGAAGTTCCACCCAAAGATAGAGCTAGATACTTCTCACTCAGTGCCTTGTTGTATATTGTGTACACTTGCTCTTTTTTCAGTTTCTTAAATGTGCAATGTTTTATATACATATATATATATATGCATGCCATCTCTGTCTATAGGAGATGGCACCTATATATATACAGTATGTACAATCAACTGGCTGTATATTTTATAAATCTTTGCCTTCTCTTTCAAGAATGACCACAAAGCAGTTTTGTCGAGAAATTTGTTTATTATCCAAAATCAGTTTGGAAGCTTGCTTTGAATTTACAGCAGCGATAAACAATTACTGGTCTTGAAGCGATGTATCTTTGTATTACATTTTTGTATTGACTGTTATGTATTAAAATGTTTCTAACAATAAATGTATACATATTTACGGGGTAGCTTAAATTACTGACAGTATCTTTGTTGCGTTAGTCCAAGACACAAATGGACTTTTACATTAGCAGACGCTTTAGTTTTACCCGAAGCGACGCACAACTAGTGCATATACAGTGCCTATCAACATTTTGGAAACACCACTTGATCATTTTCAAGAGACACATGCACTAACTGCTTTTCATAGTTTTCAAATACATTAATTAAATCACTGTCCGTAGGGCATTTAACCCACATGTATAACAATGACTTAACACATTCTCCAAATATTTCCGAAGGTGACAGTTTGATGAAATTTAAGGTTTTGGTACCAATATGTGTCAGTTTTGGTCAAAGTATCTTCATATCATCAAATTACTTACTGTGTTGCATATAAAAAACATGAACAGACGTGTCTCTAAAGAGATGAAAACCTAGGTGTTACCAAAGAAAGGGACTGTAGGTCAAGGATCACAAATGCGTAGTTCTACGTACTAGAGAGATCACCTTGTACTTGGAACATGCTCCTTTGAGTCCTTCCTTTAGATGGGGTTCATGGCCTGTTCTCAAACCATTCAAGATGAGGTTTAAGCAGATAAACATTTGTGAGCACACACACACACACATAGTGTAGCGTATATAAGAGATCATTGTTGCCTGTGGCTCTGCTTTCAGGAAATTAGATTTATCTCTCCCTGCCAGCCTGGCTAGTCAAAGTGAGTATGTGACCATGACAACAAAGAAAATAATAAGCTATCTCACTGTAGGCGACCTGTATGTGTGGTGTGTGCTTGGAGAAATCCAGTCTACCTCTTATCCCTTTTTATCGTTTTTATTTGTATTTATTATTAAAAAGGTATATTTTGTATTGCTTATTTAGATAACCATTTGCTGTTATTACCACCACGACTCAAAAATCATGCGTTATTTCAATATATACCTTTGGCAGGATTTCGCTGGACAACCTCCGACTCAACTGTGACGGTCTGCTGAAGAAATACTAATCGACCAGGTGGTGGCGCTCTAAGTCCACTTGACCAATGAGGTTCTGACCCTACTCTTTTTTGCACTGACACATCATTAATTCTCAGTTCAAAGAAGAGCAAATTACTTTTAGAAAGTACTGCCAAATACGTTTTTATATAGGCCTACCTACACTTTATCTCACCCACTGCAATTAAACTAATGGATCAAATGTTTGAGAGCCGGTTTTGAGGGTGAAGAAATTGTAATGAATATGTTTAGGTCTTAACTCATGGCTGAGCCTGAGGCACAAAGAGTAGCCTACCCAGGTGAAGTTCTTTGTTTGCATACAAACATCTAAAAAATAGAGCACTCATGCTAGCCTCTGGATGTTAAATAGTGCGTCCTTGTACGTGTGCTAAACAAAGTATTACTCCTTGCCTAGCCCCTTGCCTTCCACCAACACCTTGAGGTCATTTCCAAACAAGAGGTAAGTGGCAACTGGAAGAGAGAAAAAAGTAAGTACAAATCTCGAGTTACTGCTCTCTTCTTCTCCAGGCCAGAGCAGTGAGTGAATTATTTATGAAAATTAAACAGAGTCGAGGAATTATCTTGACATAAGTACTTCAGGTGGAACCAGGGATAGGTGTACGACAAAAGTGTCGGTTGAGCTTACTCGCCTGGACGCGCTGGTATGGTTGCTAGAGTGTTTGAGGCACAAACAAGTCACCTGCGATCTCCAGACCAATTCACAAATGCGTGTTGTTTATGCTTATCAATTAAAACATGAGCTCGACTAAAACAACAGGTTTACAGGGGGATGTCAACGGAAAGTGATTTAGTTAACACTAAAAAAACACCTCAGGAAGACTGGTGATTAACATAGGCCAACGGCTCAGCATTAAAACGAAACCTCACACTCCATCTAAAATCATTAGTTTGCTATTGCGTTGTTGGTAAACGCCATGTCAACACATGTCAACGATGTTATGCCATAGTTTGACTCGCTACGATTTAATCGACTGTATGTGTTTAGCAAGCTGTTAACCATAGCCTACAAAGAAATCAGAGCCAAAGCCGTTGTTCAATTCAGACAAGGGCATTATTCTGTGTCTGACAGTACCTTGACAAGTTGTACGATATGGAATAAAAACATAGGCTACACGAAATTAATGCGTGTTCGATTTGAACATGTAGGCCTTTCATTACAATCTATCTCTCACGAACAAACACTGGGCCGTTCTCGGTCTCCGTCAATGAGACGCTGGTGGATACATTTGATGATTACTGCAGACTTCCTGAGCAGATCGGGGTGCTAATTGCAGTTCAGTGGGGCATCATCTCCAGGTTAACATTTAAACGAGAGAGTCCGCCAGAATGAATCTACAAGCGATTACTTTGTCATTTTTGTTGGTTGTTTTTCCGCACACACAGCGGTATGTAGACTGATCCAGATACTTCAGTTTACGTTCAACATTGAGTTGTTTGATACCTTAAGTGAACTCTAGATGGCATACTTCTGAAAAGATGTATCATAATCATCGGCTAGCACTTATCCTTAAAAGAATCATCATTCGAATGTAAGACTGACAGTTGAGGAAGTGAACCGAAACGGTGGGGGGAAAGGGGAGGACAAGAAGAAAGAGGTTAGGAGAGAAGGAGGAGAGATTCGTTTAGAAACACAACGAAGGCTCGCTGGTGGTGTTGTGTTATAGTAACTGTTCCGTACGAGATTTGTCGTTCCCCTCATTGACGAGGCTCCTCTTTCAAACAGAAACACGGGAAGCTTTCAGGTTTGACTTCAAAGTCAAAGATGACATTGTGTTTTTTAATCTTCTCACCCCTATAGCAATTCCTTTTGGAGCCTATCAAACAGAAGGATTGAGAAAGAAGGCTTGTGCTTTAGCTTTGACAGGAATGTCTTAAAGGAATATAATTTACCTGGTGTAAACTTCGTACAGTCATTTTGACAAGTTCTTTCAATTTAGTTACCCCCCCCCCCCCCCCCCCCCCCCCAAAAAAAAATAGGGGAAAAATACCTAATATTGTTTTCATCAGTGTGTCCTTCTTCTAAGAAGTCTAAAAGAACAATTCTATGAGGAGGCTTACAGGAAACAAAGATTTTCTAGAAATGACTAAATTCACCGTTTTTTGGTATGCCACGGACGATGAAAAGGTTTTTTAGGTAGGTATTTAATCCATTGTTCGCAAGCTTAAGCGGTCCTCATCGGAAAGGAGCTTTCTAAAGTTAGTACCCTGCTTTTGTCACTCGGTGTCAAAACTCCTCAATCCCTGAAGATGCCGCAGAGTGTCGAACAATGATCTTCTCAGTGGGTCTTTGTCTATCCTCACGTTGTTTAGGAGACACTAATGCTAGAGAATGTGATAAATGACGTTAGGGAAACTGAACAGACGTCAAGGTCGTACAGTACCTACTGTCTGGTGGCAGTATATGTTTGAATAAAACATTGTGCTCTCACTGATCACTTACTGTATCCATCATCCTTTCAATAAGACGCTTTCCTGAGTTCACTTTCAGTAGTGAAGACCTTCTGGAGAGGAAGAAATGGGATTTCCTGTCGGTGCATGTTAATCATTATCTATAGATCTATTAGAGCTATTGCCTTATCAAGAGGCTATCATATATTCTGTCTTATTATCCATTCATATGTCTGTGATGTGCTGTAACCTAAACTGTGTTCTGACGTGATCCGCCAGCCTTTAATAACAAACACCTACATGCGGTGCAACATACAATTATTCAATAGTTCATTTTTCTCCCTCCGTAGAATGTTACATTTCAATATAATGTGAAATCCGCCTGTCTGCCTCCTGACTGCTGTGTGTTCACCGTGATTGGAAGCTCATCGGTCCGTACAGAGCCGTTTAGCCAGGGACTGATGAAGGTAGGGAGCTTTGTGTACCAGATCACTGCCCTGCTGGACCTCACATGACTTTAAACACTCATACATCAGGAAAACCATCTGACCAGGCTGAGTATACTCTGTGTGTGTGTGTGTGTCTCTGTGTGTTTGTGTGTGTGTTTTCATGTGTGTGTGTGTCTCTGTTCACATGTGTGTGTCTCTGTGTGTGTGTGTGTTTTCATGTGTGTGGGTGTCAACCCTCTGATTGAGCGTCCCTCTCGGGTCTGCGAGGTTAGGGTCACTGAGGTTGACCTGGTGGCCCCTTGACTTCTCGCTCCGTGTGTGTGTGTGTGTGTGTGTGTGTGTGTGTGTGTGTGTGTAAGGCCAGGGGCGCTGACCTGTGGTCAGCCATGTGGATGACATCTGGCCCCTCAGGCTGATGAGGTACTCAGAAGCAGCAGCCTCAGGTAAACATCAAGGTCAAAGATTGAGGGGAAGTTTCAAACTGTTTTTATTGCTTTGTCACTGCTGCTTGGACAATGAACACCTTAGGGGGAATCTACATTTCCATTTGACATTTCACTCATTCAGCAGACGCTTTGGTTCTCAGCGACGTAGGAATGATCAATCAAATGAGGAGTCCACAGTCTGCCTGGGTTTAGTCAGCATCTGTTTTCACCCCCTTTCTGCTGTGCTCTTTCCCTCTCTCTCTCTCTCTCTCTCTCTCTCTCTCTCTCTCTCTCTCTCTCTCCTCTCCCTCTCTCTCTCTCCCCGTCTAGCTCTCTCTCGCGCTCTCTCTTTCTCTCTCTCCGTCTAGCTCTCTCATCCCTCATCCGTGCACAGGCTACTCACACACACACACACACATCCTCCATTAAGACCCATTTGGCTGCTGCCAAAAACCTTCCCCAGTCCACCATCTTTCATTTATCTCCACTCCCCCCCCAACCCCTCTCTATCTCTCACCCTCCCTCTCTCACCCACCCTCTCTATCACTCTCAGTTGGCACGGTTACGAGCAGCAGAGTGGATCGATGGTGCTCTCCGGCACACGGCCATTCATTATTTACCTGAGGGCCTCAGCCTTGCATCACCACACAGGGCTTTGTGAGGTGACCCTGCGGTAAACACAGCACGCCTGGCACCTCACCTGGTAGATCTAGTACCGTCACCTGGTCAAGCGTGTTCCATACGGGCTGAGGCCCTAACTCAGCGGCCCAGGGTTCGATTCCTGCCCGGGCAAGTTCTGCGTGTCCTCTCTCTCCAACACAGTTCCTGTCTCTCTGTGTAACTATCTCGGTCTAATAAACCTGTAAAATTTCAAAAATACATATCTCTAAAAGGGAACACAGGTGAGGAGGGTGAGAGTGAGGGGACCATGCAGTAACACCAGCTCGAGTCAGGCCGGACCATGCAGTAACACCAGCTCGTGTCAGGCCGGACCATGCAGTAACACCAGCTCGTGTCAGGCCGGACCATGCAGTAACACCAGCCCGTGTCAGGCCGGACCATGCAGTAACACCAGCTCGTGTCAGGCCGGACCATGCAGTAACACCAGCTCGTGTCAGGCCGGACCATGCAGTAACACCAGCTCGTGTCAGGCCGGACCATGCAGTAACACCAGCCCGTGTCAGGCCGGACCATGCAGTAACACCAACTCGTGTCAGGCCGGACCATGCAGTAACACCAGCTCGTGTCAGGCCGGACCATGCAGTAACACCAGCTAGCTTGCTGACTGGACCAGACCAGATCTAATCACACCAGACCAGAAGGTTTTAACTACCTTTTCTCCAACATTCCAGATTAGCTTTAGCCTCCGAGGTCTAAGGAGTGGATGTAGAGAAACGCTACAGTCTGCTCCTCTTACTTTTCTGTTACCGCTCAGTAATCTCTCCTCTCTTTCTCTTTCTTTCTTTCTTTCTGACTCCTCTCTCTCTTAGACTCCTCTCTATCTCTCTCTCAGACTCCTCTCTCTCTCTCTCTCTCTCTCTCTCTCTCTCTCTCTCTCTCTCTCTCTCTCTCTCTATCTCTCTTAGACTCCTCTCTCTCTCTCTCTCTCTCTCTTAGACTCCTCTCTCTCTCTCTCTCTCTCTCTATCAGACTCCTCTTTCTCTCTCTCTCTCTCTCTTAGACTCCTCTCTCTCTCTCTCTCTCTCTCTCTTAGACTCCTCTCTCTCTCTCTCTTAGACTCCTCTGTCTCTCTATCTCTCTCTCAGACTCCTCTCTCTCTCAGACTCCTCTCACTTTCTCTCTCTCTCTCTCTCATCATCTCTATTTAGTTAATTCGGTCTGAAAGGCTTTTGATCCCATCTCCCCAGCAGCTCCAGAAGTAGACACGCCCGCACGCCGCTACATCCCTGCTGTCTCCAAAGGTTGCGTAACCTGCTCTGGTTAAAAACGACGTTTCCCTGGAGAGACCCAAGACTGAAGAAAACAGGAGTTAAGATTCCTTTACCCTTCTCTTACCACCTTTAGATGTGTTTCCAACACAGTGGCACTAGGGTGCGTGTGTGTGTGTGTCACTTTAGATACACTTTCTGTTGGCTTTCATGACCCCAATTTCTTCCAGGGAATGTAAATCATAGAAAACAGTATATTGGCATCTTTAAGGGAATGGCTTTGAGTGACATTCTTTGAGAGTACTGTTTTGTGCCGGCAGCATCCAGTGCTGTTTGTATAGACTGGGGTGAACAATGACAAGCACTGTAAAGGTATCAATTCATGGCAGTCTGAGAAAGGGACAAACGCGTGTCTGCAAGCCCTGACCGATAGAAAGGAAGAATGAGAGGAGAAAAGGAAGAAAGCAAAAAGGAAGAAAGAGGAGAGAGAGAGATGCAGAGAGGCACACAGAGAGAGAGAGAGAGAGAGAGAGCTGCTGTCAGTCGTGTCTGATGGATCCCCTGAAGGTGCACGGTGTCACTTCTTTAATCCAATCTCTGCCCCTCTGTTCGTCCTGTCTAATAAAACAGAGGAGTTGACCTTCAGCTCGCCAGTTCACTGGACGCTGCACACACACACACACACGAGCAGGCACAGGTAGTAAACACACTGAAATGCGCCAGGGTCCACAGTCCTTTACTCAACTCATCAATCTTCATCCCCCCCTCTTCATCATTTGGAACTCTGGAGTCCTCCTGTTCCAGTGTTTTCCATTCGAGGAGCATTCGTCTTAGTCAGAGAGGTGCATCGTGGGTCACGGAACCTCGACGTGGATCTGTCATAGACCCAGTGACATCATGTGCTGTTATGCTGAGTACAGTATGTGTGTCTGTCTGTGTGTGTAGCGGGAGGTGAGCTAGCCCCATTCACCGTAAGTAAGACTGATGACTGCGTTGCAGGGACGAAGGCCCTGATAGTCCTCCTACCTTAGCAAAGAGCAGACCAGGAAACCAACTGTCAGCTGTGTGGACCTCTTAACACTGCCACCAAGACGTCTTGTTATCGACAATACGTGTGGATTCTGTACTTCCATGATCAACGCTTCAGGTACCAAGTGGTTGTGGGATAGCGTTGTCGGGCTCCAAGGCGTACGGTGTGGTTATGGTTAGTGAAGCTGTTGTTGTTGTTTTCTATCAAGCAGCTTTGCCTTTCTCCGTCAGACTTGCCTGGAATGTCCGACAGAAACAACACATTGATTTGACACTCACGAAGCAGGAAGAACCCATGCGCTCGAAGGAACACTCCAGAACATTCCGCAACACTCCAGAACATTCCAGAATACTCCAGAACTGCTATACCCTGAGAGCCTCAGACTAGCCACTGGTAAATTATGTCTGTTATCACATGATGAATGAGCTCCAATGGAGTGGAAGCACAGACAGGTGTGGAATGTCTAAATGCCAAGGCTTTGGTGAGAGATAGTGGAGTGTGGGCTGTCTGGAGTGATCAATAAGCTTAGCCTGTGTGTGTGTGCGTGTGTATCTGTGTGTGTGTGTGTGTGTGTGTGAGAGAGAGAGTTACAGTGTGGTCTTACTGCTTTATATTTAAGTTATCTAACATGTAAAAGCCTTGGCTAGACGTTAGTATACACAATAAATTATCATTAGATAATTTCATTATAATAAAGTATAATTATAACCTACGGGACATAATCGCGTTTGCATGCGCATCCTTTTTCTAAGCACTGCTCTCTAGTGGACAAACGTAGAATAACAATGGCTCACAACCACAATGGCAAAACCCAGGGTGGTTAGTATCTTAAAAAATATCTGGTCACTATATAGCAACAAGGTCGGATAAAAGCTTGGAAGTTGTTCTACAATTTTTTAAGATTTTATGTAATACGATTAAAGCCAAAATTCAACCAGACTTTAGCCTCTGAAGTCTACGGAACACAACAGCTGTTTGGTTTGACTTCAGCAAATGTCCTCCCCATGTCCTCCTATTGGCTGATGTACTCAGCGCTCCATAATAAGTCATCAAAGCATCATCGTCTGCTTAGCATCAGTGACTCAGCCTCTCTGTCTGATACTTGCTAATGGGATTCTGAATTCAACTTCATGAAGCCACGACATGCAACTGTTGTTCCAGTTTCTCTTGTCATTTGCTCGCTTCAAATGAACTCCTTCTCTGGTCCATCTGACAGAATTCTTATCTTCTTATCTTCTCCCTCATAACACACACACACACACACACACATGTACACACCAGTGATATAAAGGACATCAGATACAAGAGCATGGGACTCTGTTCCTCACAGGCAGTGTGTCTGCATCATCACTGCAGTGTCATCTCCATGTGACAGACATGGGATAGACATGACAGATGGACAGAGGGAGAGAGAGAGGGGGAGAGGGAGAGGGGTGGGAGAGAGAGAGGGGTGGGAGAGAGAGGTATAGAGAGAGGGAGAGGGGGGGGGGGGGAGAGAGGGAGAGGGGTGGGAGAGAGAGGTATAGAGAGAGGAAGAGAGGGAGAGAGAGCGAGAAGTAGAGAGGTAGAGAGAGAGGGGGGAGAAAGAGAGTGGGAAATTGAAGGAAGGGAAGAGAAGGAGAAAAATAGGGAGAAGAAGATGAATAGTGAAAAACAGAGGTCAGGACTAAGGTAAATTCTGTTCTCTTCCTCAACACCAGCCATCCCTGACTCGGGACAGTGCAGAATTTTTAGTTGTGTTGTTTTCAATGAAGAGTGTAATGCTACAGTTCTGGGTCGAAAATCCTTGTCTCTGGGCTCTGACCATAGGATCTGAGTTCTTATCGTTGGTGTGGATGAGAGATAAATGCTTTCATACACCCACTATCAGTGTGTGTGGTGTGTGTTTGTACATGGATGTGTGTTTGAAGCGTGTGTTGAAAAGTGTGTGTATGTCTGACTGCTCAGATGCAGACACACACACAGATAAAACACTGTGGAGGTCAGTCGTTGTTGATAAACTGCGGGGCACAGCGGGGTCAAGGAATAGATCTGTGAAGGCGAAACTCCCACACACACAGCGCTCCGTATTGATCAATAACATTTGTGAAGCGAGTCTGCAATAACAAAACCTGCACCTTCTGCGGTTATTGTATTATAGGATGTCCTCCGTGGCTGGGGTTATAAGAAAACTCCAGCGTGTGATATCATCTCAACATTACCACAACAATACCTGGCTGCGGTGCACCCAGCACACACCACGCTGGACAGCCAGGGCGTTGGTATTCAAGGTGTGTTGCGCTAGCTTTCAGCTCTATCTGATCATGCTCAGAGGACTTCCTGGCCTGCGCGAGCTGCTGCAGCAGCTACTTCCTGTGTCCCTGGGCGTCAGGTACACAACGTCCTGTCCATGCCAGAGACCGATCTGAGGAGGACAGGAAGGAGACATGACCTCCGAGCCATGGAACATTCCAGAAGAACCCTTTTGACCTACCTCCCAATGTACCATGACTGTTAACACATGTGATTGTGACTGGAGTTTTTGGGAAGAATAATGAAAGCGTACAATTATTGATCGAACTCTACGATTTTCCCACTCTCGGTTTTCGTTTCTGTCTCGAACCCCTCTCTTCTTCATCCTCTCTGTTATTTTCTTTCCTCCTCCCCCGCTCTGTTCTGTCCTCCATTCGTGTTTCCTTCTACCTTGACAAGACCGGAGCAAACGCTCATTGCTCTCTCTCCCTCCCTCTCGTTCTCTCCTGCTATTTCGCTCTCTCGCTCTCTCTCTCTCTCTCTCTCTCTCTCTCTCTCTCTCTCTGTCTCCCTCTCACCTGCTCTCTTTCTCTCTCACGTTCATTAAAGTCAGTTCAGCGGTGTCTCGTCCTCCAGCACATCCTTCCACAGCTCCACAGTCGTAACCCTCCTTGTTGTTGTTAAAGATTTGGCCTTGAGTGGAAGGCCGAGCTGAGGTCAGCATTAACTGTGTGTGTGTGGGTGTTGGTGCGTGTGTGTTTGTAATACTCTCAACTGAAGGTTTGTTGACAGGTTGGATAAAAGAAGTGCCATAAGAAACTTAAAGACATGCAGATGCTGGCAGCTCGTTTTCTCTGTGGGCCACAAACAGTGATCTGGACAGAGAGCAGACAGTGGTGGTGTTGTCCTAAAGGAGACTGTCTGGTTCCAGGTAAAGAGAGGTGTGTGTGTTCCTGTGTGTGTGTGTGTGTGTGTGTGTGTGTGTGTGTTCCTGTGTGTTTGTCTGAGCATGTGATTGTTTGGTCTGAACCTTCCCCCTCAAACATGAAAAAGCGATCAGGTCAAACGTGAAACAGCGGTCAGGAAAGTCAAACAGGAAATGATGTCATGGCTGTTGGCATGGCAGCTGTGTCAGGAAAGGGACTTTTCTCAGGAACACCTGGGACGTGGAACAGAATCCCATCTCAAATCGCAGACTCTCTTCTAAACAACTGTGGAAATATGTTAGGACAAATCCATATAGGGGCACTGTTTACAACTTATGTGTGACTGTGTGTGAAAAAAAAGTTTCTAAAGGTTGAAAAAACTTTAGCGAAAAGGTGTAGTCAGTACTTAAACTTTGACCCGTGTTTTTAAACATGAGTATCTGTACTTGAGTGAAGGATGTGTGTACTTTTGCCATCTCTGGTGTTAGCTTGTTCATCGAAACATCTAGTGATAGCCTGTGTACAACCAAATTCAGAGTCATGGTCAAAATAAACAGTAAATAAATCCCTACAAACAGCAGGTAAAGATCTCAATGCTCAAAACCACCACGTTTTCCACTGCAACATAAATCACATTGTGTAGTGTACGGTACATGCCTTTCGCAATCTCAGAACAACCTTGTTAGCCTGATCTCTGAAAAGAAATTGCAAAAGGGGGCAGAACAAGGGAGAACAAGAGATACAAAAAATATATATATATAAATGAAAAGAGGCGTACCTCCTTCATCTTCTCATGGAAGCTATCTCTCTCTCCATCATCTTCAGTCTCTTAGACGTGTCAGGCGCTGAGGAGAGATAGCACACTTCAATAATTCCATTGTTCCTCTCAGATACCGTCGCATGGAACCTCGTGCTCTGATAGCCCAATCAAAACCAGGATCTAGATTCTACAGTGTTTCTCAACTGGTCTAACCTCAGGACCCACTTTTGTCTTCGGTCATTAAGTCACGACCGGGGAGAGGGGGGGGTCTGATTGGCTGGTTGGTGGCTTGTAAACTCTTTATAACTCGAGACAGCCATCAACTCAGTTTTTCACGGTGAATGCGTCTTGAGCACCTTCGTTGCTTGAGCAAGTTAGTTAACTTTGACGCAGCAGAAGCACATGACCGCGAGGCTTTCCACACCAGCTCAAAGTGAGAATGACTGATCGAGAGGGTGTTCTTGGAATGACCTTTGTTTCTCTGTTGGCTGCACCTAACCTGTTCTTTTTGTCATTATGAATATGTTGGTGTCGTCCGCCATTCTGGCTCTTGTCTAGGGAAGCAGGAGTTTCTACACATGCTCTTGGTTAAGACTGGTGGTGGGGAGAAACTGCTAATTGGGCTGATTGACGGGTCAGATGGCTGAGCGGTTAGGAAGTCAGGCTATTAATCAAAAGGTTGCCGGTTCGATTCCCGCGCGTGACTAACGACATTGTGTCCTTGGGCAAGGCACTTTACCCTACTTGCCTCGGGGAGAATGTCCCTGTACTTATTGTAAGTTGCTCTGGATAAGAGCGTCTGCTAAATGACTAAATGTAAATGTGATTGATGTTGGAAAGACCCAAAATGTCTGCCATGTAGAAAATAGAAAACAAATATCTGTATTTTGTGTGTCCGTGTTCAATAATTGTATTGAAAGGTCATGTAGTCAACGTGTTTTCAAAAGATAACCAGATGCACCTCAGTGTGGAAACTGTGAAAAAGTGTAAAAGTATAAAATGCTAATTTCTGCAGACGGGCTCAACATCCAGAAATTATATGCGCCAGGAAGAGCAAAAAAAATAAAGGCCTTCGCAAAAGGAACATCAAAAACTTTCATGTTTCCTGTAAGGCAGTGTATTCCCTTTACAGAAGCTGTCTCCGTGAACTACATAGCAGTCAGTGTTAATGAGGAGAACCTAAATCTGCGCTACCCACAACTCCCTTGCGCTAATGAGATCATTGGTGGTGATGGAGAATTCTTTGCATACTACCACCTCAAGGATTCCTATGTGTGTGCGTGTGTGTGTGAGAGAGAGAAAGAGAGAGAGAAAGAGAGAGAGAGAGAGAGAGAGAGAGAGAGAGAGAGAGAGAGAGAGAGAGAGAGAGAGAGAGAGAGAGAGAAAGAGGGAGGGAGGGAGGGAGGGAGGGAGGGAGAGGGAGAGGGAGGGAGAGGGAGGGGGAAGGGGAGAGGGAGAGGGAGAGGGAGAGGGAGAGGGAGAGGGAGAGGGAGAGGGAGAGGGAGAGGGAGAGGGAGAGGGAGAGGGAGAGGGAGAGGGACTGTGCTACTCCACAAGCAGCAGTTTCTCATTCAGCTGTCTATTTGCAGTAAATACTGTACTGATGGAAATTGTAATTTTTTATCAAACGTCTTCCTCCTCAAACACTTTCAAAAGCCAGAGACCAGCCTTCTGCCTCGCCACTTCAACACAGTGCAACACAGTTCTCCATAGCATGAATACCATATACACTGTATTACGTACCATGACAGAACTGATAGTTTTGGGTGTGTTGTGCTGCTATACAAAATTAGCTGTTGGAATGTATCTCCGTTCTGAACGTAATGCCTTTGCCTCCTCAGTGATAACTTGGCAGAATGAACATGGCGTCTGCATTCTTGGTTCCAGTTTCGAGGTTGTGCCAGGCTAAAGTAAAACACTTCTACATTACCGAGAAGAACACTGAAACGACAAGCAGGTAGTGATACCGCGCCACAGACGAGCGAAACCTAAACGAAACCGCAGACCAAACATCTTAGGGGCCGGTGTAGCCGTGATATATCGTTCACTCCTCCAGAAATGTTGTGAAAGCCTTTTTACAGGTAGCCAGGTTTTAAGAGAGAGAGACGATAGCTATCTAATGTGGTGCTATTTTAAAACTCTGTCCTTTTTCCTGGCTGTACAAGGCCTGGGGATAAGAGCTGTGGTTGCTTTATAAGCTCTGTATCCAAACTTGTAAATGTTTTTTTATAACATTCATAATTCCATATCGTGGCCAACGTTCCCTTACCTCACTAACCTGGAGGGTGAAAAATTATTTTCTCTTTCTTTCTCTCTTTCTCTTTCTCTCGATTGCTATTTCTTCCTCTCTCGCTCTCTGTCCGTAGCCTAACTCAAAACTTGTGCAGTAACCAACCGGGCAAGCGAAGAAACAGAAAAAACTAAATGAGATGTTATGTTGCAGGAGAGGGAGGAGAGAGAGACAGAAACGGAGATAGAGATAGAGAGGAGATTGAAAAAGAATGAGAGAGAGCGAGAAAGAGACTAAGTAGGAGAGAGAGAGAGAGAGAGAGAGGTTGTGTTAGGACGCACAGCTGTGTTGGACTCAGAGGGAGTTCTGCACCACAGGAAGTGACATCAAGCTTTATTCTAGATGGAGGAGAAGGAGGTTAAATGAAAATTAACAGTCACTGCACCACCCCTCTCTGCTAATGGGCTGCAATTAGCTCACCATGCTGATGTCATGAACTGAAGAGTACCGGGCTTGAACAGGCCCTCATCTGGTCCACATTTAGACTCGACATCACACACCCAAAAGTGTGTTTGTGTCTCATCGCTGTCAGGCCCGTTGCTTGCTCAGTAATTATTGTTTGAAAAAGACTCTGGGACAAAGGTGTGACACAGCGTTGGCGAGACACACACACACGGTGAAAACCATAGACTACACAGACATGTCTTTACTTAATAATGTGGTTTCATGATATCTGGATCCCACCAGGACTTGAGGAAGGCAGAACTTCCTCCCTGTGCTGAACTGTCACCAAACTCCCGCCCCCGTGAGTCACATTCACTTTGTTGAATAATGCATCCCTCCATCCCCCTCCTGGAGAAGAGCCGACCTGTAAGCTTGTTAAATACTGCGTGTGAATCAGAGCTCCCTGAACTTGTCTCTCCGTGAGAGGCAGAGAGATGTGGAGGAATATGAATCATCTGAGTTAGAATCGGTCTCAGGAGAGGCAGACGGGACAACGTCGGGGCAGGGGAGCTGCTACAGCTGGTTGGAGGGTTCAAGTTCTGTCAGGTGTGATGTTTTCTCATGGTACTCCTGGTCCTGGTCCTGGCCCTGGCTTTAGTCCTGGTCCTGTCCTGATCTGGGTCCTAATTCTGGTCCTGGTCCTGGTCCTGGTCCTGATTCTGGTCCTGGTCCTGATTCTTGTCCTGATTCTGGTCCTGGTCCTGGTCCTGGTCCTGGTCCTGGTCCTGGCTTTAGTCCTGGTCCTTGTCCTGGTCCTGGGTTTAGTCCTGGCCCTGGTCCTGATACCCCCTCAAGAGGCCCGGGCCCTGGCCCCACCCCCTCAGTATCCAGGGCAGAGAGAGGCACTCCAGTCCCAGTCTGGCCCAGTCAGAGTCCTCCTCTGGGGCTCCGCCCCAGACAAGCTTTGAACACAGAGGATCAAAAACATGCATCTTCCTAGTGAATAGATGCTGTCAGATCAGTGTAGCTTCTCTCCTGGGGGACGCCCGGTTAAACGACTCCCCAGGAGCCCCCCCCCCTGTTTGTGCTGCGGAGGAAAGGGTTGTCCCACTGCCATGACAGCTAGACGCTATGAGGAGAGGGAGAGGTGAATCAGAAAGAGAGGCAGAGGGATAGAATAGGAAAGAGAGAGACAAACAGACAGAGTAGAGAGAGAGAGACGAGTCACACATAATAGAGAGGAGGAGTGAAATAGAGAATGTCAGATTGTGTGTGTGTGTGTGTGTGAGAGAGAATGATTTGTGACTTGATGTCCTCTATCCGTCCTCTCTGGTAGTGAAGCATTTGAAGGCGGGTGCTCTAATGTAGAGTGGCATGTGGCCTGAGGCTTGTGTGTTGAGTCACAATTAGCCACAGGTGTCTCTCTCTCTGTCTCTCTCTGTCTGTCTCTCTCTGTCTGTCTCTCTCTCTGTGTCTCTCTCTGTTTCTTTCTATGTCTCTCTGTCACTTGCCTGCCCCCCCCCCCCCCCCCGCCCCCCGCCGCCTGTCTCTCCCCGACACAGGAAGCACCTTATTAGGACTAATGGATTTCCTCCTGGTACAAACTCATCACTCCAGACACATTTTCTCTTGGTTCAGCCAGGCAGACAGGAGGGAACAGGAGAGGTGTCCGTCTCCATTTCTCAACCGGCAGGAAGGGAATGGAGGGTGTGTGTGTGCATGTGTGTGTGTGCGAATAGGTGTTTGTGTGAAGCCAGGGTGTGTGTGTGTGTGTGTGCGCACAAACCTGTGTGTGTCTACGTGTATGCACGCCTGTGTGAATAGGCCTGCGTGTTTGTGAAAGCGCGCACACGTAAGAAGGTGCGTGTGCTCATTAGAATCAGCGCCGTGAGAGCTAAATCGATGTGTTATTCACAGGAGCCCGAGCCCCACTACTGACAGGTAGGAGACAGACGGCACAAAGGGAATGGGGAAAGGATAGATTACGCTGAGTACGAGAGAGGAAGGAAAGGGAGGGAACGAGAGCGGGGGAAAGAAAGAAGACGGACTACGAATGAACGACGGATGGACGGAGGAGAAAGATAAAGCGTGTTGCATTGTGGGGCGGCACTGAGGGTGACTGTGGCATTCAAAGACAAACCAAAAAAGAAAGATAGTTTCTCTCAGGTGTTTGGACAGAGTGTCATCAGTGAGTTCAACGTACAATAATAATCTTTTGAATTCGTCAATGGTTCTACAAAAATGTTTTTTTGAGTAACAGAACAGCAACCACTGATGCCATTAAGTCAGTTTATACTTCCAGAGACAGTCAGTCACAAACTGAACCGTGTGTAATTCACCTATGCACCACTTTCCTGTTCCAAACCATCCACACAGCTCTGGATACATGCTGCAGAATCAGAGTCATATGATTCAGCACTCCAGCCCATCTCACACACACACACACACACACACACACACAGACACACACACACAGACACACACACACACACACAGACACACACACACACACACACACACAGACACTCTCTTTTTCTCTCTGTCTGAAACACACACACACACACACACACACACACACACACATACGCTCTCTCTTTCTCTCTGTCTGAAACACACACACACACACACACAAACAGACACTCTCTTTTTCTCTCTGTCTGAAACACACACACACATACGCAGACTCTCTCTCTCAGATACACACACACACACACACACACACTTAACTGATGCAACATTTCCCCTGCAGTGTTCCAGGAGGGAGCCACAAGGATGCTCCTGTAGGGAAGGAATGAGCACGTCCCTAATGGACACACACACACACACAGGAAGACAGGATGAAGAGAGATAGTGGGCGGAGTGACGTTGACAAGCGGAGAGAGGAACAGATAGAGAAAGAGACTTTGCAAAAGAAAAGAGGGAAATGATACACCTAATGAACCTTGGTGCTGTCTGTGCATGTGTGTGTGTGCGTGTGTACATGCATGTGCGTGTGCATGCATGTGTGTGTGTGTACATGTGTGTGTGTGTGGAGTGGTTCATTCTGACTGTAGAACAGGTAGCCTCTCATCTGTGTGGCTTTCCAACCACACACTAGGTGTTCACAGAATAAAAAAGAGGTCATTTTTCTCTTTTAAGTTCCCCTCTCAGATCAGGAAACGGGCTTAGAACAGCAAAGTCATCTTCAAAGCCTTACTTCTTCACATGCTCAAGATATTTGTCACTTTGAAGGAGATAAAAAAAAATAAAAAAAAATCTCTTTCTCATCTTTAAATAAGTAGTACTAGATCTTTATGGGTCTTGCTTTGTTCTCAAAGTTTTCATACTGCTAGACGGTCCAAATAAGAGGTCTAGAAACGATGACGACTTCCAATCATCTTTTATCTCAAAGATGAATAGTGAAGACCTGTGAATCACTTGAATGGGTTAGGGTTAGCCCCTATAGATCCTTGCTTTCACTTTGTTTCCAACATATCACCTCCTTTCAAAAGCAGACAGTACAATGGACCAAGGACTTGCGAAAGAATTGTACAGAAAAAAATGCTTCAAAGGCAACATTTAGAGAACAATGCATGTCTACTTCTATAGTGTGTTCCAGACTCTTCTCTCCTTTCCAGACTTTGGAAAACCTCAGAGTGTTTCTTTTCCCCCGGGTGCAGAGCCAGGGGGCCACAGTCCAGGTCTGGTCTGGTGTTTGGATGTCCCTGTCCCCTGGTTGGAGCCCTGGGCCCTGGGGAATGTGTTGGCTGCAGCTACGGCAGGCCTAGCACACCCACAATCTTATCTCCACATGCCACTCACAGCTGGAGTTGGGGCTAGGGCTGGAGCCTAAGGTAAGGGTGAGGCTGGGGTTGGAGCTGGGATTGGGGCTGGGGTTGGGGTTGGGGCTGGGATTGGGGTCGACAACCTATTACCTTGCTCTCTCTTCCCTCCCTGTAACGGGTTGATGGGGGGCTACAAACACATAAACACACACACACTGTCATGCCCCCTGCCAGCAGCTGTGACTTTAGGATCTCTGGAAACACTCCAGCTTGTGCAACTTTGTTTTTCTGTGTGTATGTGGGTCAGATGTCTTTGTGTGTGTGTGTGTGTGTATGTGTGTGTGTGTGTGGATGGAGATGTCTGGAAATGATTAAGATAAGGGCCTACGGGACAGGGGGAGAGTGGAGGAGGGGCCTAGAGGACAGGGGGAGAGTGGAGGAGGGGCCTGAACAGGAGGATGAACACAGTGCATCACATGTCTAAATTTAGCCAGGCTGAGGAAGTGTGGTATTCTGGGGGCTGGGTCCGGTCCTTGTTGTCACATTCCTAACTCTCTCTCTCTCTCTGTCTCTCTCTCTCTCTCTCTCTCTGTCTCTCTCTCCTTCTCTTTCTGGCCGTGTTCCAGCCTCCATATCACAGAGTCGCTGTCAATGCGACTCCTCCCCCCCCCCCTGACGTTGAAGAGTTTCCGAAACAAAATCACGTCGGGTCTTCCTCTAAAGTTCGTTCAACAGCACACTGAACGAGCGGAAATAAAGGTGACCGGTGGAAAAGCACGGTGGCCATTGCAACATTCATGGGCCGGTAGTAAATGTAAACAGGCAGGCCGATGGCCCAGAAGCCTAGTAACCAACACGTTGTAAACAGAGACGGCTCTACCTCACCCTCATTAAACGGGACGGATAGGGAGCACACAAAGCTGCTGGAGAGAGAGGCAGAGAAAGGGAGGTGAAGGTATGATTGGGAGGGATGGAGAGAGGTAGACAGAGAGAGAAGGAGAGAGACGGAGATGGAAAGAGAGAGGAAAAGGGGGGTTGCGTGAGTGTGAGAGAGAAATAGAGAGAGGGAGAGAGAGAGACCAAGGGAGAGATATAGAGAGAGGCAGGAAGAAAAGGAGAGTCTTAAATAACATGTGATAGAGATGGGATATATCAGAGGAAGGGCAATATATATATATATAGAGAGAGAGACAGAGAGACAGAGAGACACAGAGAGACACAGAGAGACACAGAGAGAGAGAGATAGCAAGAGAGAGAGAGAGAGAGAGAGAGAGAGAGAGAGAGAGAGAGAGAGAGAGAGAGAGAGAGAGAGAGAGAGAGAGAAACAGCTGTTCCGCCCACACGCTCACCTGGGAGCCCCTGTCGTCCGGAAGTAGCCCGGGGGGGGGGAGGGGGGGGCCTGGGAATGTTCAACATCAATCGGAGCTGCCTTCGGAGCCGTCAGAAACGTAAGGGTAACAGAAGAGGAAACTGGTCGAGTAACCCCTTCCTGTCAACGCCGGGAAGAAGAAGAAAAGCCTGGAGAAACACAAGTGTTTCCTCCCCTGTAGCGTGTGCAGCCGAGTGGTTGAATACATCCAGCCATGACGGACACAGGGATAGGACAGCAGCGGCGTGGACTGACTGTGTGGTGTAGCCAGGCTTGGCTGAGCCCTCCTGAGACCTTGAGCACACAGCTTGTAACGCAGGAACATGGCGCCAGTCCTAACCCTCCTGCATGTGGATTCCTGGACATGGCACACACGGTCCAGGCTCACACTGAAACTGACGCGCGACTCCAGGAAGCACAGCTGACAGGAATTGACTTTGTTTTGTGGGAACTGTACACTTTCTTTACACTTTTAACTTTATGCTTTCCTGTAAGCAATAAATGCAGTTTCTTCTCTTTTTGTGGAGTATAGAAATTGTTGAGTGGTGGTAGAAATGGTGCTTCTAGAAGTAAACATGTGTCATCTGCTATGCACCTAATAGATTCCATTGTGCCTCTCTGAGAATGACAGTTATTTCTCTCGTCTGGTGAAGTACAACCAGATGCCTGCTGGGTGTGTAGCAGTGTTGTTCCTTAGCCGGCCCATGTCTCTGGTCTGAAAGAAACACGATGAAGGCATCGTGGAATGCCACTCAGAGGAGAGAGGAGACAGAATTCATGGTTGGAAGACGAGGTGTTGTGAAGGATGAGTTCCAGACATACCTCCTCGGGTTCTCTTAAGACCTTGAGATTCCTCTGAGGTAGAGACAGGCTCAACAGGTGTGTGTGGATTAACACACTGGGCTTGAGTGAGTCAATCAACACAGTCCGCTTTTAGTCTCCCTGAATGCTCTTGACATTTTCTATCCCTTTTCAATGTGAAAAGAAAAGTAATTAAAACTTCTTTTTTTCTCTCTCTCTCTCTATTCCCTTCAGTTGGTTTTGTTTTCCGTTCTTGGAATGTGATGTACCAGAACGCTACAGTGGTGACCTAATTTCCTTTCCTTCCAGAGCTGTGAGAACCTTCCTCACGTTCTCACTGCAGGTATAGTAAATATAATTTGTTACGGCGTATGTTTAAGTCGTTGCGAGGCCCAAAAAAGTGAGGTACTTTCCGTAGCTGCGCTTGGAAGAGGTGGACAGACACATGGAAGAATGGTGGGGCTAAAAGGTGAGTCTCTTTTTCTCATTCTCTCTCTTTCTCTCTACCTCTTGTCTCTCTCATTCTCTCTCTCTCTCACTACCTCTGTCTCTCTCATTCTCTCTCTCTCTCTACCTCTGTCTCTCTCATTCTCTCTCTCTCTCTCTACCTCTGTCTCTCTCATTCTCTCTCTTTCTCTCTACCTCAGTCTCTCTCATTCTCTCTCTCTCTCTCTCTCTCTCTACCTCTGTCTCTCTCATTCTCTCTCTCTCTCACTACCTCTGTCTCTCTCATTCTCTCTCTCTCTCTACCTCTGTCTCTCTCATTCTCTCTCTTTCTCTCTACCTCTGTCTCTCTCATTCTTTCTCTCTCTCTCTACCTCTGTCTCTCTCATTCTCTCTCTTTCTCTCTACCTCTGTCTCTTTCATTCTCTCTCTCTCACTACCTCTGTCTCTCTCATTCTTTCTCTCTCTCTCTACCTCTGTCTCTCTCATTCTCTCTCTTTCTCTCTACCTCTGTCTCTTTCATTCTCTCTCTCTCACTACCTCTGTCTCTCTCATTCTCTCTCTCTCTCACTACCTCTGTCTCTCTCTCCGCCCTTGTCTCCAGCTGTAGGCTATTAGTCTATCTCCAGCCCACAGGAAATGAGCGATCATTTAGAGCTGACAGGTACATGGAAGAATCTCCCCAGCTCGCCTCGTGAACATCTAGCGGGTAATGCTCCCCAGCAGTCTGGGGCCCTTTTCCACTCACCTGGGGAGTCACTTTCTGTCCAAGCTCAATGCAGAGTGTCTGTTTGAGTGAGTGTGTACTGTGTGTGTGTGTGTGTGTGTGAGAGACATAGAGAGAGAGAGAGACAGAGAGAGAGAGAGAGAGAGAGAGAGAGAGAGAGAGAGAGAGAGAGAGATTTTTCAAGTCTGAGTGCATGTCAGCATGCTCACATAAACTATGGTCTTCAGGGCTCAGAGACTGAGCTCACACTGTGTCCTCCTCTCACCACTGGTTGCCTCTGGTCGCTCTGCTCTGTTTCCCTCCATCCTGCTCCCTTTTGCTCTGCTTTCTCCTCTCCTCTCCCCCCCCTCTCTCCTCTTCTCCTCTCTCTGTTTTGCTCCTCTCTCCTTTCCTTCCTCTCTTCTATTCTCCTCTCTGCTCTCCTCCCCTCTTCTCCTCCTCTCTTCTCCTCTCTGCTCTACTCCTCAGACCTCCCCTTCTCCTCTCTGCTCCTCCTTTCTCTCCTCTCCTCCTGTTCTCTGCTCCCGCTCCAGTCTGACTAACATCTGACTCCACAGATGGCTGATAGTAACAAACAGCTGGCTCTGTAGCTTCGCAGGGTCACCACACACGCTCACACACACACACGCACACTCACACACACACACTCACACCAAACACACACACACACTCACATACATATAGACACACTGTCTGTTCACACGTTTCGGTGCTAAGGAGTCAACAATGCAGATAACAAATGTAGCAACAGTCACTCCTACAGTCTATCCACATAACAGGGCCTGTAACAAATGTAAATTAGATGGTTAATTTCCATAAATTAGCTCATAAAGGAATTGAAATAGGAAATATAAATTTGAGTAGTTTCATGCTCGTTAACCCTGAAAGTAGTGTTTGGTTGGCAGGATTAACGAAACAGGATTCAAGGGGAACACCACATTGAACGGATGAAAAGCAAGATTATTTGTCCCTGGAACCTCGTTCTTCACAAATTATATATTCCTGTCTTAATCCTAAACTCATTTAAAATGAGCTCAAAATTAAAACTGATATATGAAATCTATATATGAACTTTCCTTTCATACTAAAGGCTGTTATCCTTTCTTTATGATGTTAGAAATGTCTCCCTTACAGAAGCCTTAGAAATATTTAAATTGTGTCTTTCCAGTCATTCTGTCACTTCCTTGAAAAACCAACATTCCTTCTCAAGTTCTTAAATATCTTCATTAGCTGTTTAAAAAAAAATTAAGCTAATTCAATTATTTCATTAAAAATGACAATGGGAGTCTTGCATTTAAAAAGCTTTGAGTGCAATTATCTACGAACTAAATAAGCTCCCTTGCCATTAGAACAGCTTCCTTGCTTCCGCTCCATGGATCTCCGTTCATAATTGAGTCCCTGATGCACTCTCTATGTTGCCTGTTGTAGGTCAGGCTGCCTGAAGCCCTTCGTAGCGAAGGCAGGGCGGTGGATTTCCTTCAAGGTGATCCGACACCTTCCCATCCTGCAGTTCTTGGATCAGCTATTACACAGTTTAATGTTTGCATTTAAGGTCAAGAGTGGAGGGCGCTCTTGCTTTGAGCAGTAACTTGTGAATCTCTTTCATGTGTGAAAGAGAGAGGGGGGGATAGAGAGAGAGACAGGGAGAGAGAGAGAGAGAGAGAGAGAGAGAGAGAGAGAGAGAGAGAGAGAGAGAGAGAGAGAGAGAGAGAGAGAGAGAGGGGGGGGGGGGGGGGGGGGGATGAATCTTTGTGTGCTCAGGTAAATATTAATATTTAAGTATCTTAGCTCTCACATGTTTGCTACACACGCTGCATGGTGTTCAATCTGAGAAAGAGCACTTAGGATCTTGCATGTCTACTGTTAGCAACAACACTGCTCTCTTCTGCTTAGCCTAGCCTAAACAAACCTAGTTGAAACTAACCTAGCTTAAACTAACCTAGAGTACCCTAGCCAGCCTAAACCAACCTAGTTGAAACTAGCCTAGCTTAAACTAACCTAGTGTACACAAGCCTAGCCTAGCCCAAACTAACCTAGTTGAAACTAGCCTAGCCTAAACTAACCTAGTGTACACAAGCCTAGCCTAGCCCAAACTAACCTAGTTGAAACTAGCCTGGCCAAGACCAATCAAGCCCAAACGAAACTAGCCGGGCCCACTCTCGCCCGAGGTTGTATTTCCTGGTGATGTGTTGACACACATCATTCTGACGTGAGCTACCTTACATGAGAACCTCCCAGACAGAGGAAGAGGTGGATTCAGTGAAATATTGAGACGAGGCTGGAGGGGAGACAGAGAGAGTACATGAATCTTACAGTTGATTTTTATCACTCTGCTAGACGCGCTGTCGAACACCAGGGTGCATGCTGGGAGAGAGAAAAGTGAGGCGTGGCTGTTTGAGATCGACAAAGTGCATTTAGCGTCAAAGTATTAGACGGGAGAAACATCACACTCCTGTGTTCTAGAGGTAGAATGAAAGAGTTGGGGGAGGAGGAAGTGAGAGAGAGGGGAAGTGGGGGAATAGGACTATAGAGGTGTACAACTGTCGGCAAACAGGCAGTTAACACATTCACATTTCACATTTAGTCATTTATCAGACGCTCTTATCCAGAGCGACTTACAGTAAGTACAGGGACATTCTCCCCGAGGTAAGTAGGGTGAAGTCATGTGCACCGGCCGGGAATCGATCAGGCAACCTTCAGATTACTAGCCCGATTCCCTCACCGTTCAGCCAACCCAAAGGGACAGACAGACGGATCTGACGGGATTCTTCCAGCCTCTCCATTCTCTCGTTTCCTCACAGTTGTCCTTTTTTTTTTGATGCTCCTCTCATCATCCCTGGCTGCCCCCTTTTCCTGGCTTTTCTCTCTGTCTCACTCCCTCCCTCTCTCTCTCTGTCTCCCTCCCTCTAGCTCTCGCTTTCCCTCTCTCTGTCTCCCTCTCTTTCTTTCTTTCTCTTTCCCTCTCTCTGTTTCCCTCTCTCTCTCTTTCTTTCTCTTTCCCTCTCTCTGTCTCCCTCCCTCTCTCTCTCTTTTCTCTCTTGACTGATCTCTCTCTTCCCCTCTCTCACTCCCCTTCCTTTCTTTCAAGTTACTCTCTCTTTTTCTCTCTTCATCGTTCTCTCTCATCTTACTATGATTCAGAGACCTTGTTGCTCTTCAGTAGGTAATGTAAACACACGTGTTTGTGTGATTGCAATTTCTCAATATTAGAGACTGTGCAGAGAGCTGTTCTGGGAAGCGACTTGACTTACGAGAGTACGGTAGATGCTCCTGTGCCAGGAATATTTATTCATACAACATAATTTATCCGTTGGAAAAGGTTTGATGTGCAGGGAGAGTTTGACTTGCATTTAAATAATGTCAGATGAAATGAGTCAGGTTGACGACCTCGTAACCGCTCAGTGTTCCAACAGGAAGCAGCATCTGTGACGCCACGCCGCTCGTATCCCAGAATGCAGTGCGAGTGGTTCAGCTAAGATGAGGTCATCGGCAACACTCTGTGAGATGAAGTGGGGTCATGGGGCAGTATAGAATTTTGATGCAGAACTTGGCAGAAAGGTGCATACGATAAACATATAAGAATCTTAAATATAAAAAGTCTAAATAATTCAAAACATTTTCTATTCAATGTAAGATATAAAATGTTATGTTATAAGATGGTGACATGGCACATATTAACATATTTGGAGCTTGGACTTTAAATGTGAACGCTATACAGAATTATAACTAAAGAGATGAACTTTGTGAGAGAACAAAACCCAATATAGATACATTTTCAGTTCAGGTACCTTCCCTAGAATGTTTCTTTCATTAACAACCTTATATAGGTGTTGTTTGGAATGTAAAATGGTTCTGTCTGCCTGAATAAAGGTTCCTAATTCCTTTTCAAATGGTTCCCATGGAGGGACAAATGGATCTTTGGAACATTCTTCCTTCCATACTTCCATTCCTGTATGACATGGAACATGGAGGTCACCTGCTTTCCCTCACTGAAAGCTCCTCCCAAGGTTTTTTCTTTTTTTTCTCCTCTAATTCGTTTTTTTTCTGTGAGTTTTTCCTTGTCTTCCTAGAGGGTTAAGGTTTGTTGAGGGCAGTTCTGTGGGTGTATGTGAAGCCCTCTGTGACATTGCTAGTAAAAAGGGCTATACAAATATTTCAATTTTCTGCTACTCCCTACAAGTCCTCATCTCTGTGGATAGTTAGTTATGTAACAATGCCTGTATGGAAATGTTTGCACTCATTGTGGATTTCACCTCTGTGTGCCATCCCTCATACAGTCACCAATGCAATTTATCAGCACATACACATGTTTATCATTTCCACACCAAAGTCTTTTTATTCAGTCAAATACATTCCCTGGCATTTAGCTCCTAAATAATCCCCGGTTCATCCTGTAATCACCCTGTCATTCTTCTCCTGCAGACAGCATGTAGTATTTTACACGTCTGAACAAACGCTATGCTACCAAACCCTAAGACACCTGCTGTTGGAGTAATGTGTATGTGTCACGTGGTTAACTGACTGCTTTGGCATTACCCAGGCTTGGCAATGCTGCCTGCTGCCCTGAGAGGGTGAATCATGGTTATTACTCTCCACCCAGGGTTCTCTAACCCAACCCAGAACAGATCAGCTACTTGTGTCTTTCCAAGAACCGGGAGGAGGTTGGTGGTGGAGAGCGTTGTGGTGGAGGGGGTGGGGAGGGGGTTTGGGGTGGAGGAGGGGGTGGAGGCGGCGAATGTTGTTTTAACAGTGTTAACATTGTACATTACATAAGCGTAATGTTGTCATATATATACATATGGAACATGAATGGGTCTGTTTGATCAAATCTTGTTTTTCCTTCACCAGTTGTTTGATAGATGGATGGATGGGTAGGTAGGAGAACATTGCTGCATAACAGTAATGTATCATAACAAGTTCAACATAACCCCCAAGTTAACACCCCACAGATGAAGTGTTAACCAGTGTTCTGGTACAGTTTATGATTGAGGAGTTTAGATGTGGAGCAGGAAATGGTTGTTTATAGATTGAGAGACGCCGTTATCAGATAAACCCCTAGGTTGGGTCTAAGGTAAAACACCCACATCTTCAGCTTCTAATAGATCCAGTGACACGTGTTATTGAGCGACTCAAAGTCCAGAAGGGAATTCTGGCCAGGCAGGTGAACCACAGGTCGACCAGCTGACCAGGTCAACAGGTGTGGATGACAACACCACACACACACACGCACACGGAGAACAACAGGTGAGAGGTGAGCAGATGACCAGACACATTATCACCCATAGACCTTTGTTCACTAACCAGTGAATCAATAAGTGTGTTCCAGGTTCCTGGCACTGGGATTAAAACGGAACCTTTTCTGGTTACAAACTGAGTCATACAGGACAGGAACAGAGGCTGTGATGGCATCGCGCATCACTTCCTCTCTCTGCAATGTACACACAGTATGTGTGTGGAGGTGTATATATGGTGTGTGTGTGTGTATATATGGTGTGTGTGTGTATATATGGTGTGTGTGTGTGTGTATATATGGTGTGTATGTGTGTGTGTGCGTATGTGTGTATGTGTGTGTGTATGTGTGTGTGCGCATGTGTGTATGTGTAGACACACTGTCCCAGACAGCCCATACCTGGAGGCTGACCTCATCTGTTGCTGAAGTACTGGACACGTGAGACCCCGACCACATATCACAGGCATGTGTGTGTGTGTGTGTGCGTGTGTGTGTGTGTGAGGGTAGATTACTTAGCTTGTCTGTTGTTCCTTCCCCTTTGCCTCATACACTCACCATGAGGAGACTCCATTTAAAAAGTCCCTGGCCACTCGTTCATAAGTGATTTATATTCGCATTACTCATAAAGACACACAATTACATTAGTCATTTCTATACCAGTGCACCTATCTGTGTGTGTGTGTGTGTGTGTGTGTTTGTGTGTGTGTTCTGATGGGTAAAGCAACACACAACACAAAGCTAATGGATTTGTTCAGTCTAACAAAAGGAAAATGGCCATATTACCAATACAATGGCACGGTTTCACATCAGTACACAAGCTCACTTGAAACAGGTTGAAAATGTTTCCTTTTGTGCCTGATAATAGCACCTCACTCTCAAGGTAGAACCCCTTCTGCAGCTACTACCCCAACCTGGTGCATCACAATAGAAACCTCACAGGAAGTGGTCATTAGAGATGTGGCCCCTAGGGATGCACCCAGCTTCTCAAAGACACAAAACACAGAGCCTGTTGGCTGCTGGCGATTTAGCATCGAAGGTAATTACAATAAAATGCTAAACAACTTCACGAAGAAAAAAGAAAAAAAAAAGATCTTAAGGCTGAGAGTCTTTCAGCTTTCAGTGACAGCTTGGAATAATATCAGTCCATTTCCTTGTTCTGGGATCCAGCTGCACGACAAAGGTACCTGCAGTTGTGTTGTTATGGAGAGAGGCATCCTGGCCGCGAGGGGCTAATCGTGCTTCAGACTCGCAGCAGGAAATTCAATTAAGACAACAGCAAAGGGACGAGAACGTCACCTGACTTCAGCCGTGATGCTGTGACTGCACATGTGTGTGTGGGTGTGGGGGGGGGGGGGGGAGTGTCTGCTTGGTGTATGTGTGTGTGTGTGTGTGTGTGTGTGAGCATGAGAGAGAGATAAAAAAGGCAGAGAGAGAGAGGGAGAGAGAGAGAGGCAGAGAGAGAGAGAGAGAGGCAGAGAGAGAGAGAGAGAGAGAGGCAGAGAGAGAGAGAGAGAGGCAGAGAGAGAGAGAGAGAGGCAGAGAGAGAGAGAGAGAGGCAGAGAGAGAGAGAGAGAGAGAGAGAGAGAGAGGGAGAGAACATGTGTACCAGTTCAGCTTGTAGAACATTACTCTCTGCAAAACAGGCCAAGTTCACATCTCAGCACCTTTTTTTCCACCTTCCTCTTTTCGTGAGTTAAATATAAATCCCACCTCGTCTCATGTTATATTACCTTACAGTAGGTTACGCAACACCTGACACACATATCTCAACAGAAGCACGGTGCCTAGTCAAGTGATGATAATGTATTCAGTCAGCGGAGAAGCCTTTACCCATGGCAACGTCTGGGTGTGGGATTCGAATCTGCAACCTCTTGTTCTGCAGTGCTGTCAAAGCCTAGTGGATCTACCATGGAGATGGCCTCTAATGGGGGGTGAGAGAGACAGGGGGGATGTCCAGTAGGCTGCCACCATGCTGGGGGGTGGGGGTGGGGGTGGGGGGGCAGTCCAGGGCTCTCCCGCCCCCTCAGGGAAACCTGATCGTGGGCAGGTACGAGAATAGCTCGTGGGCCTGCGAATGTTGCTCCTGTGACCCGTCCCAACCTCTCGTTTGACTTGCGTTTTGATCGCCCTTCAGGGGCCCGGAGTGGAGGAAGAACCATGGACCTGGGTCATCAAGGTGTCTCCTCTCGTTCTCTCTCCTCTCCCACTCTCCTCTCTCTCTCTCTCGTTCTCTCTCCTCTCCCACTCTCCTCTCTCTCTCTCTCTCGTTCGTTCTCTCTCCTCTCCCACTCTCCTCTCTCTCTCTCTCTCCTTTCCCACTGTCCTCTCTCTCTCTCCCACTCTCCTCTCTCTCTCTCTCTCTCTCTCTCTCTTTCTCTCTGCTCTCCCACATTCCTCTCCTGGGGTGCTGCCTGAAAATGCTGAAAATGGAAAAAAAAGGGTTATCATTTCTATTAGTTTTTCATTTTTGGGGGGCCCCTGTCTCTCTATCCTTTCTCTATCCTCTCTCTATCCTCTCTCTATCTCTCTTTTTATCTTATCTCTCCTTCAGCCCCAAACACGTGAGGGGCCGCACTTTGTTTTGGCCGATTGGAGAACGAGAGAACAGAATGTGTCTGTGAGTCTGTTTCCTGCTTGTGAGTGATGGCGTCAGCACTATTGATCACTATGTATCTGATCCCAGACTAATGATGGTGACATCATGTTCTTACCTGAACAACACCTGACTCTGGTCTCTCCTCACTCACTTGGGCATTCTTCAACTTCTCACTCACTTTCAGTTTGCGTTGTGTTCACTTAAATGAGTTATTTTGGTAATTTTGGTAAATGTATTAGTTTCTATTTGTGAGTAAAGCCTATATTGGAATTTCGATCGACCCAAAAGATCTTAATGTGCTGGCCAGGCTTAGTAAGTACAATCATTCATATGAGTCTGTTGTGCTTAAATAGGCTTAATCATTGCAATGTATTATGCTTATTAGGATTATGATGTTTTTGTTTAGGTAATTGTCTGAATACTCAAATAAGTAGGCCTACATATCTTGAACTATAATAGTGTTATGTCTGTCCTGCTACATGGTAGCCTACACACAACACCAGCATTAGTCCAGCGCCTTCCTCGTCATGTGAATAATTATAAACCTCCACCTGTTTTGTTTTTTGTTTTTTACAACCAAAGCGGCAATGTTTATAAGTTCAAGAAGGTTGTCACTCATCGATTTGTTAACCGTAAAACCCTCTTGCCGTTGTCCATCATTCATTATGTCGAGTAAAAGCGCAAGGCAGCGAATCAAGTATCTGCGCAAAATGCTCGAGGGGTTGGGCTACGGCGCAGAGAGGGGACGGCCAACCACAGCATGTGCAGCCAGTAGGAGGGACCATGCGCTGAGGTGTTCGAGAAGGTGATGTCGTAAAGCAGAGAGTGTCGTAAACCAGGTGCAGGGGAGGGAGGTGGGAGGTGGAGTGCAGAGAGGAGGGGTCCGGGAGGGGGGGGGGGGGGGGGGGGACTCTCCGGCAACATTCAGACAGAGCGAAAGGATCATGGCGGATGGCCCCAGGTGTAAGCGCAGAAAACAGGCGAACCCGAGGAGGAATAACGGTAAGTTAAACTCGCAAAAAAACAAAAGGAATCGTTTCAGTTGGATGGACTACGTGTTTTCCTATTCTGACAACTGTTGTTTCGCCCGACTTTTGGACTTTTGGAAGAACGTTGTGTGAGTTAAAGTGCAATGAAGTAGCTAGCGAGTCTATATTCCAATGTGCTGTACCGTTATACCTGTCTTGCTTCTCTCTCTCCGCCTAGTGGCTCTCGAGCTATTTCAGTGTGGACCGTTACACGCTCTATCCTGCAAAAGGGAGCGCCAGGGTTGTGTTCACTTAATTATATTTGCTATTCGGTTAAAGTGTTATGTTTTGTGTGTGATTAATGCCTAAATTAAGTCGCTGGCGCTACTCTTCGCATTGCTTATGTTGAAACTTACGGGATGGATAAGGAAGCTGTTGGTTAAACTTGCCCCGATCATGCATTCGAGCTTTCGAGCTTTCAAGCTGCTGGTTCACAATTCAGTTTAACAGTGCTAGATTATTTTAGTTTAAGTGCAGTTCGCTCGCATGAAATGTTGAGCTCAACTGATCTGAACCCCGATTTGGTAGCTGTGTTTGTTTATCGCGTTGTTGTTGTTTGAAAACCCCTTCTCGATTTTGCAACGCTGCAGGTTGAATCTTTTTTATTATTAAGGTAAGAGCTATTAGACCATTGTTTCGGTATCAGAGTGCTTAACTTTTTTCCACTTTGCGACACACAAACGATTCGAATTTGGTCCTGTAATCAGCATTGAACGATAGGGTAAAACCTTTTTGTCTAAAATGACACAATAGTATTGCAGACAACTTTATCTTGTCACGTTTGACTCTTGCGGAAGGCTGGGCAGCAGGTCCGATTGTGGTTTGGGCAAGTTCATGATGTTGATAAAGCTGAATTTTGCGCAGTGATACACCTTATAAGGAGTGGACTTCTAACACATGGTCACATAAGAAATGTTAGTCTAAAACAGTAAATTCGCAGCGTAGATTAAGGTGACTTGTAGTTTTTCCCATCAATTAGATTCGCAAAAATGTTCATTTTAGAAGACATGCTACTGATTCGATTTGAATAGTAACAATGGAAAGAAAGTTTAGGCTATCCTCAAAAAGGGTGGTTTTAACTTTAAATTTAGTCATATTTAAGGAGAGTGTTCTCATTGGGTGCATGAATACCTGGGGTACCTTTGTACCTCCCCATTTTCATGGTAACAGCCAATAATGATGCATTTGAGATACCGTTATACGAGCATTACCGTATACCGTTATACGAGGGTTGGAAAGCACCTTGTTCCTGTAGCTGCTCTGACGACACGAGTGTGACACATTGAGCTCTTGCGCTGTGCACCGCCCAGCGTCCGTACAGGAGCCATCATCAACATGTTTACCTGAACAGGAAAACACGGGGCTGATCAGTGTCCTAATATACCTGGGGTTCTCTTAAGCGGTTTTGTACAAATTGTGGGAGAGCTGTAATTTTTTAAAGCTGTATTTCTTTAAGAGCAGACGAGGAACAGACTCCCCTAAGCGCTGCATCAAATGGCAACTTGTGCAGGTAGAAAAATATGATTTTTAGTTCACCCATGCATGTCCGCGTCCTCCTCTTGTCTTTTCACTTCGCTCTAGCGGGACTTTCTTCATTATAAACATGCATGATGTACACATTTAACATGTTAACGATGATGGTTTTGCTCTGTATTTTTTATTTTTTTGTCGAACGAGTAAATGAAATCGCTTTGCTCGAGCGTTCCGCCCAGTCACGGTGGCTTACAGACAGGGAAGGGAAGGTAAACGGAAAGAGAAAGCGGTGCATAAGGTGGTTGCGAATGTCCCGTTATTTCCAGTTACTCATAACAGGCGTTGTTACTGTACACCCTGATTCTATCATCCATTGTTTTTCATGAATTGTTATGTAATTTCCTGAGCGGTCGATGAATAGCGTTGTGAAACGCTACTGCAGTGAAGGCGGGGTTGCTGTTTTTTTATGTGGGAGACGGCCAGGTATGCAAGGTGATGCAACACCTTATAAAGGTGCTCCCAAATAATTTAGCTTTTACATTTTTGTGCTGCGAAGGTATAGCCTACTACGGTGCGGTGCTCTGCTTTCAGCGCCTAACCAGAATCACGGGAGGCTGTGTTTATTATAGGAACCGCGCGGCTACCCGTGTAACGGTGCACAATCAAGATGGCAAAGGTGCTCTCACGCTCACCGTTCATCACGGTGCATGGCGTCATCACACCGTTTGTTTTAAGCTTACTGCTGTACCAGCCTGTTTGCTTTTAGATTTGAACATAACGTTATTAGTTTGACTGTTTTGTCACCATTATACAGATTTTTTGTAACCTTTTTGTATTTCACTTACATCACTTAAAAATGTCACCGTTTCAAAAGTATATTTCGGCTGACCATATTTTAAGTCTGTGTATCTTAACATGAAAATTAAAATCCATCTGACATCAACTAAATTTTGAATACAGCCAAATGACTACACTCATCTTGTATCTCCATGTGTACTTAAGTTTTTAGTGGGCACATCTAGTTGTTTCAACAGGAGACTTCAATCATGTGACAGGATCAGGACTTCTCACACCTGCTCAGATAAACAATGCTCTATAACTAGCGCTGTGCTGCAAACATTCTCAGGCGTTAAGTTGAGCAACTGACAGGTGTTGGCCATCCGTACGCGGTTGGTAACAGTGCTTTCATCACTAACTCCAACCCACAGCTTCTCTCTGTCTCTCTTTCTCTCTCTGTTTCTCATTCTATCTTCCATTTCTTCCAACCTCTTTCTCTGTCTTTTCCTTCCTCCTTGTCTATCATTTCTTTTGATTCTTTCACTCTCTCTTTCTCTTTCTCACTCCCTCTCCCTTTAAAGTGCTGCATGAGCTCTTTGCTTCCCTGTAATCTAACACTGCAATTTGGGAAAAGAGGAATGTGGTCTCGTGTTAACAGACCTCGCAGTATAAACACAGCCCTCTCGACAGCCCCGGCCCGCAGACTAGCCAGACTGTTGATCCAGATCACATGGGCACTTCTAGCTATGCTCGTCTGTCTTTCTAGGCCAAGCTGGGCGTTTTAGACAGGGGTGCCAATAAAGTTGTTCTAAATGCACACGGATGATTCCGATTGGGTAATGCTGTATGAACGTTAATGCAGCCAAGGCTTGTTTTCCTTTGTGATTGAAGGAGAGGTGGGGTTTTTTTCCAGGTTACCTCAAGTGGCCAGTGGTTGTAGAAGTCCTTAGTTTGTGCTAATTGACCCCTGACCTGCAAAATCCCACTTTCTCCTTATTTAAGAGCCCAAGGCAGTGTGTGTGTGTGTGTGTGCGCGTGTGTGTATGGGTGTGTGTGTGTATGGGTGTGTGTGTTCCTTTAATGAATGGATCCTGAGGAATGACAAAGCACCACAGGGTATGCACTGCATGAAGCCCCCCCCCCCCTTCCTCTCATATGGCTAAAAGGGGGAGGTGCATGTGAACTGGGGAAGGTCCTCCTGTGACTAATGTGTGTGTGTGTGTATTTGCGTGTGTGTGTTTGTTGAAGATGGGAAACAGCTCCTTCCCTCCTGGCTTTGCATAACAACACAGCCTCCAATTGTTTTCTGTGCTTCTTCTGTGGTTCCATGAGAGGATGCAGCCAGATAGCCATCTTCTTCTACTGTATGTGCTTAGCTAGGATGATGACATCATCACGCTATAGGCCTGGGTATTGTTTTGTTGAAAAGCTGTGTTGTTTTTATGTATATTAAGGTATATTATGACTATTGAGCTGTCTTTGTTCCTGGGGTGGTAATACCAGTGAAGCGGGGAGGAGAGAGGCTGCCCAGAGTACACTCCAGCCCTCTCAGAGAGCTCCCCTACAGGTGTAACGTCCTGCCAGACTGTCCCTCCCTCCTCCTCTTCACCCAGCAGGCCCAGAGGCCAGAAAGGAAGTGAAATCGACTAGCCTAATGCTGATTTCAGGGGAATGTGAAAGCACTGTGTTTGTCTGTGACATTCAGGGAAATGACCTGCTCGAAAATATTTCCGTAGATGCTGCGGGGTCACTCAGACTAACCTTTGGAATGATTCGAAAGAGAACCGTGAGTTTTTCATTCGAGTCTTACTGCCAAACTTGTTCTTGCAGTTTTTTTTTCTTTCTCTCGTTCTTTCCCCTCTCTCTCCCACACTTCCTCTTTCTCACCAGCCTCCTTTAGCCTCCTGAAGTTCAGAGAAACAGGTCTCCCATTGCCTGTCCTGCAGGGAGACTGGGAGTTGAGCTTTTGTGTCGTTACAGGATTAAGAGTGACAGAAGGTTCCTGCAGGAAGCCCCCACTTGCCTCTACTGCTGAGAGGGGCGTCCTACCACAGACAGTGTGTGTCAAAAGAGAGAGGCCTATTCAACAGCCCAGTGTGTGTGTATGTGTGTGAGGAGGATGTGTGTGTGGGAGGGTGTTAATGTGTGTGTGTGTGTTTGAGAGTGTGTGCAAGAGATGTTTTGTGTATGCGGGGGGAGAGTTTTTTGTGTGTGTTTGTGTGAGAATAAGAGGGTTTTGTGTGTGGGGGAGGGTGTTCATGTGTGTGTGTTTGAGAGAGAGAGAGAGAGAGAGAGAGAGGGGGGGGGGGTTGTGTGTGTGTGTGTGTGTGAGGGGGGGGACTCCCTCTTTCACACTCGACTAGTGGGAAGCCCTCAGCTTGTACAGCAGCAGCTCATTTGCATATCCTCCCATTCTCTCCTTCCTGAGGCCCCTGGAACATCCAGGCACACTCAGCCAGCTCCTCCAATCACAGCTCCCCTCTCCAGCTGGCCCTCTGGACACCCAATCCAGATCGTACTGACTCGGTGTTCTGGTAACTCTAGGAGCAAGGGGCTCATTTCAAATACTCTTTGGATGTTGTTTCACCACGGGCAACACAATGGTTGCTGGCCTGTGGTTTTATGAACACGGTGTGATCGTTTGTCTTAATGCAGACGTGAAGTGTGTCGCCAACTGCCCAGAGCTGTGATTCTACAGTGCGTGTCTGGTAAATGGAGGGGTTGATAGCTCAGAGTTAGCATGCAGAGTGTGGCAAAAGCTCAAATGTAACAAGTCTCATGATCTTATCAAGAGAGCAGCTGAAGTGGTAACTGTAGCTCGTTGTCTCACTTCACAGTGACACAGCGAACAACATAAAAAAGAGAGGGAAAGAAAAACGGAGGTCAAGAGATGGGTAAGAGAACAGACGGGGGTAAGATGGATTGTAGAAAAGAGAGAGAGAGAGGGAAGGGGAATAATAAGAGTGAGGGAGACCCACCAGCAGGTCCCTCGACCATGCCTACTTCCTGTGGACTGTGGTGCTGTCTCTCTTAAAGGGGTGTGCAGACCGACCTGAGGATGTGTGATTCTGTCTCTCTTAAAGGGGTGTGCTGACCGATCTGAGGATGTGTGATTCTGTCTCTCTTAAAGGGGTGTGCCGACCGACCTGAGGATGTGTGGTGCTGTCTCTCTTAAAGGGGTGTGCAGACCGACCTGAGGATGTGTGATTCTGTTTCTCTTAAAGGGGTGTGCTGACCGACCTGAGGATGTGTGATGCTGTCTCTCTTAAAGGGGTGTGCAGACCGACCTGAGGATGTGTGATTCTGTCTCTCTTAAAGGGGTGTGCTGACCGACCTGAGGATGTGTGATTCTGTCTCTCTTAAAGGGGTGTGCTGACCGACCTCAGTATGTGTGGCGGTGTCGTGTTCCACCTGCAGTAGCATGTGGAGGACAGGACAGTGGGGTGGACAGGGGTGCCAGGGTCTGTGGGCTGGGTTCTCTCTAAGCACACCCCTGAAGGTTCTGTACTCTTCGCACAGGAGAACCTTGAAGAACACAGGTTATATGGACAGTAACCATGCCACACAGCTGGGGCGTGCAGGCCTGTGTTTGGGTACACACATTTTTGGCTGTTTGCATGTACTGTTTGCATGTACTGTTTGCATATACGACAGACAAAGAGAGAGAACAAGAGTTGTTAATCTGTACACTCATCTTTTACACCCAGTGCTTATCTGTGTTATGATGTTTGTGTGTGTGTGTGTGTGCACCTTGTTATGATTGTGGTGTTATTGAATTAGAGAAGGATGGAAGCTAATTGGCTCCTCCAGAGGTGTTGTGAAAGTGTGTGTGGCTGTGTGGTGGTGTGCTTAAGGAGGTGTTGAACCCATTGGGACCCTGCTGGTCCCTGTGTGCTCCCCTTAGTGTGTTGAGAGCTCCTTAATAGATGCAGGATTGTGGAGGAGAAGACTACTGCTGTACAGACATTCAAAACGGAGTAAGGTTTCTAGCATGGATGTTGGCATGGTAGGCTAATTAAACACACTCTTTAAAACTAAGACACACACATCTTACTAGCTGACTGGACTGGGAGGGGCTGGTCGTTGCCTGTTATTGTTGATGTTTGTTACGGTTCTGTCAATTGACTTTGTTGCTATAGGGACACAGAACATCTTCCACTAGCCTGCGATCCTCTATTGCCATCGATGGCTTCGTTTATAGAAACTGACAGTTAAGCAGTGGCGGAGCACTGCGCCGTGCTAGCAAGCTACTTAGTCACTCCGGGCCGTGTGGGCTGCGGTGGTAATAGTTTCTGCTCAGGTTTGTTTTCGTCTTATTTCCTTGTAGGGCTAATTTTGTTCTCCGCGGGATTTTGGCTCCCTCTACCTTCTCTAAGAATAAGCAGTGGATTAATGGGCCTAGGTAGACTTTACCTCCACACACCGACATACTCTGTGTGTGCGCACATGAGTGTGTGGGTTCGTTGACATCAAAGCAGGTTCAGAGCACGATGTGAGTGGCTAGTTTTCTTATCTGCTCACCTGCGAAGGTAAACTGCCAGCTTGACTCAGCTGTCAAAGCTACAACGATTTATCATCACATCTATCTAAGCTTTGACTGGCTCATTATCGCAGAGCGTAGCCTAGCCTTTTTAGCACACTCACACAGTTTTGGCTAGCGTTGCTAGCACACTCACATATTTTGCTTAACCTTGCGTTTGTAGCACACTCATAGAATGTAGTCTCAGTGTTGCCCCCCAAAAATCTTAACAGAACAGTCGCTAGATAAGATTTGTTTTTGTCGCTAGGGAAGGTAAATGGTCGCTAGATCCAGCGTCGTTAAAATGACAACACTGCCTTGCGTTGGTAGCAGGACACTCACAAAACCTAGCCAAGCGTTCGAGGCACTCATGCCATGGAGAGCGTGCATTAGGGGCTGACGTGCGGGTTGTTTTTGGGGTCAGTGTGCGAGCTCACCTCTCAGCCGAGACCAGTCGGAGCTGTGTTGTGTGTTTATTCCAGATTCTGAGTTAGGTGTCATCTAGTGTTCTTTGGCACTGGGATCGGGCAGAGAGAGCTGGATTGATTGTTAGTTTTTGTGAGGGACTGAGGTCCTATTTTCTGTGTGTGTGTGTGTTATTGAATGAGGGCCATGCTTGGCAATAAGCCCCCAGTCGGCCCTTGCCCACCTCAACCACACCACTCTTCCACCCCCCCCCCCCCTCAGACCTCTAACCGCACCCTTTCAACTATCTCCCCCTGGCCTCTCCCCTACCATCCTCCCCCCTCTGCCTGGCCTCCCTCCCCCACCAATCATCTTCCCATCCTCTCTTACCTCTGCCCAATGAAACATCTCATAAAGAACACCTGACCAGTCTGGGCCAGTGGCTTATGAGAAGAGTCCTCCCAAAGCAGGGAGATAGAGAGATCCTTCAGGACAACGATGTTAACATGCTTGAATGAGGAGTGTTCCTCCCCTGTACAGCATGGATCCAACCGGACCAACACATTGCTCTAGCTCTCCCCTCATATACACAGCAGTCTGGTCTGGTTCCTTTCAGGTTGCCACCTGTGTGTGTGTGTGTGTGGTTCATTAGGATATGGATACACATAATATATACACATAACGATATCACTTTATTTACATGTAGCAGGCACTAACAATCCTCTGACTGCACGCACATTATTTTACTCCTTAGGGGGAATCAAGGCAATTGGTCTTGTTGCACACACACACACACACACACACACACACACACACACACACACACACACACACACACACACAGGTGGGCACACAAAGACGGGCAGGACCCTGCAGTTGCAGTTTAGTAAATGTCAGACGCATTGAGAGCGCTGTCTTCAGAAATGTCACCTAAGCGAGACCTCGCACAGCGAGGGAGGGAAGTGATGGAGAGAGGGGAGGTGAGGGAGGTGAGGTAGAGAGATGGGAGGAAAAGGGAGGAGAGAGAGAGAGGGAGAGAGATGTAGGAGCTGTGGACAGGAAAGGGGCAGGGTGTGACATAGACATGAAATAAAAGTGAAAAACACCTGTGACAATAAAAAGGGAGTTAGCTAAGCTTGCTAATATAACACGCAGCAGGCCGATGCGTGTGTCAGATGTGCTGTGAAGATAGAGGGTTGGATGGGTGATGATGGGTTTGGATGGGTTTTCCATTCCTCCAAAACCCACCACCTAGGCTAGAAGGCTTTTTGTGTTATCTCTCTGTTCCTGTGCGTTCCGGAGACAGAAAGACTGGATAATTAGCCTTCAGTGCATTCCCAGCTCTGGATGACTGACAGGAAATGATGAAACGACCGCACAGATCAGATGTCATCATTGTCACGCTAGATCCAAGCTCCCTCAAGGCCTCGTGTCATCGCTCGCTTTTGCCATCTGAACAACATGGCCGCCCTGGTAGAGTCCCTCCCTCCAGCAGCATGGTCAGGCCTCATAACGGCCACAGCATATGGAGAGCCCTGGGGGCCCTCTTCTGTGGCCGAGCCACCCGCAACATGAGCCCTCTTTCTGGGCCAAGCCCACAGCTTGGCCCCGGCCTCCTTTAGAACCAGCCAGCGTCTGCGTTGAGCGTCTTCATTTAGAGATTACAGAACGCCGGACTCGGTCTGTTGCCTGTCCGTGCCAACCAGGGCTGGGTGCCAGGGCTGGGCTCCTCGTGTTTGGCGGTGCCAGCGACCCTCCTCGATATATACAGTAATGGTGGAGCGTGTTGCCAGGGGTTACAGCTGTGTGTGGGGGGGGCACCAGCGAGGGACTTGACGTGAGGCGGCGTCTAACTGTCAGCTGTCGTCTCTGTGGACGTGCCCGTCTGAGCGCGTTTGTCTGTTCCCGGTCTTCATTAGCTCACACGTCAGAGGAGGAACAGGGTGAGAGTGCCCGGAACAACAAGTCTCTCACCTTGAACAACAGTCCAGGATGTGAGACTACAGCCGCGGTTACGAAACCTCCTATGTTGAAGACTGATATGGTTGATGTGTTGCTACGTTCCTGTGTAAAGCGTGAGTGTGTGTGTGTGTGTGTATAAATATGTTTTAGTCACATGTTAAACATAACCTTGCAGTGTTAGAAGTGTGAAGGTCTTGGGCTAGCCCAGGCTAGCAGGGGCAGAGAGGCTAGCCAAGGCTAGCAGGGGCAGAGATGCTAGCCAGCTAGCAGGGCCAGAGAGGCTAATCAGCTAGCAGGGCCAAAGATGCTAGCCAGCTAGCAGGGGCAGAGAGGCTGGCCCAGGCTAGCAGGGGCTGAGAAGCTAGCCCAGTCTAGCAGGGTCAGAGAGGCTAGCCAGCTAGCAGGGGCAGAGAAGCTAGCCCAGTCTAGCAGGGTCAGAGATGCTAGTGAGCTAGCAGGGGCAGAGAGGCTAGCCCAGGCTAGCAGGGCCAGAGAGGCTAGCCAGCTAGCAGGGGCACAGAGGCTAGCCTGCTAGCAGACACAGTCTGCAGTCTGGAGGGAAAACAAAAGCTGTGTTTAGTCAGGAGTGTTTACCCAACAGCTCATGTCACAGCCTCCCACTGCCTCTCCTGAACACCTGTTCACCGCGGCACAGCACAGCCCCCCACCCAGCACTGCAGGCCTGCCCACGGGCATGGCTATCTGACTGGAGCAGCACACACACACACACAGACAGACTGGCATGCATACACACAAACAGACCCACGTAGGAACTCACACACACACACATATTTATGCATTAACGCGCACACACATTTATGCACACACACACGACTATAGTGTCCTTTTCTCCCCACAGACAGACCAAGTAGCCTTTAATAAGCTGTGTGTGTGTCTGCAGACTGTAGTTCTAGCCGTCAGTACTTCATCACCTCCCACTGTGAGGCCTGTCCTGGATCCAGCACTGCTGCTAAACTAGACTCTCCATGTTCCAGCTCTCCACAGGGTTCCATTGGAGGGTGTGCGAATGTCTCAGCTCCGCGTCCTGAGAGTCCGGCTGGCTATTAGAAGTTTACAGAGAGACTGTGATGTATATGCCAAGCAACTGACAGCAGCAAGAGACTTCAACAGAGAAGCTCTATCAGAGCATCTCTACACACACACACACACACACACACTTGCACGTATTGTATGCACACACTCACATACTGTATGCATGCACAGTCACACACACACACACACACACTCATACGTACACATACGCATGCATACACTCACACACATTTTATTCATGATCAAAGGATAAGGAGTGGCTTCCTGTGCTGGAGTCTGGGCTCAGAGAAAAGGTTGACTAAAGATTACCTGCACAGCCCAAGTCCACATGATTGGTGTACTGCTAAATAAAAATAAAAACAAATAATAATAGACAGCCGTGGCCAAAAGTATTGGGAGCGACCATATATATACAAAAAACATTATGTGTTTGCAAAGCTTGCTGGGCCTTGGCATAAAATGACTTCTAATATTATTTCAGTAAGTCATATCATCAGCACAGGGAAAAGTGTGAACTAGTTCTAGCCAGATGAAATCACTCTATCATTCTGATTGGATTTTGAGAGCAGATTGACTGCTGTAAAAGAATGGACTATTTGCATATATTGAAAATGTCGCAGCAAAAAAGCTTAAAAAATATGAAATGTGCCTTATTGTATTCCAGTATTCTATAGAAACATGAAAATGTTTTCCTCAAATACTGAACCAGCGAACTTTGCAAAACACAATTGTCATTGCCAAAACAAACGGCCACGACTGTACACAGTCCACAAACTATATATTAAATATAGTTTCATATTTCTAGCCTCAAGCAAACATCTTTTGCGTTTTTATCGCCGGTAATGACTTCACCATGCATGCATAGCTTAAACCTCTGCTTTGTGGTTTCCCTCATGAATGACATGCAGCTGCTGAACAGCAGCCTGCTCACTGGCTCTCTGTGATGGTGTCTGAGGGCTTTCTGGGTGATTAGATGATCGCTGTGGGATTACAGGCGCTGCTGTTACCCTGTCCGGCAGGCCGGGGGGGAGAGGAGAGCGATGGGGAGGGGCAGGGGGGCAAACGAACACAACGTAAAGTTCAAGCTGACAGGATTGGTGATGGATGCGGAGGCTGCAGGGCAGCTGTGTCCGTTTGGCTTTGTGGGAGAGGCGGAGGGGGGTGGTTAAAGTGCTTTAATACAGACACTGTTTCGAGTCATTGTGCTGTTTGTCAGATAGTGCTGCTGTCCGTGTCGGTTAAAACCTCCCTTTATACATGAGTTGGATGTGTGTTAATCCTCCTGTTGAACGACAACAAACTACTTACAGGCTTGTGTACGTGGGCTTTTTAGAATTGTGATTTCTCTAATGTGGATTCGCTGGGCGAGAAAATGAGACAAAGATGCAACAAAGCCCCCAGGGTTTAGAAAAGCGTTGAGCTTGTTTATGTGTTTGTGTGCTTGTTGTGGTTCGCTATGGCCCAGAACTGCATGTGTGTGTGTGTGTGTGTGTGGGGGGGGTTGGCCCTAATTAGCTGGTTAGGGGACTGTGTTCTCCAGATGTGGTCGATGTTGACAGATATATGTGTATGTTTGTGTGTGTGTGTGTATGTTTGTGTATTGGAGTCAGTTGGGGACCTGAAGTAATGACGTTGCATCATGTTCTCAACATGTTTGCAAGATGCTGAGAGAAGCTGAGAAAGGCTTCATGTAAAAACACAAGCAGAGCTGCTGTTTCCTTCTCAACCTCTCTTTGTCTGCCACCTAACGACACTTTTCTCTCTGAGCACACTGACGTCCTCTACCCCCTCCCAAACAGTGCCCCCTCCTCTACCTACCCCTCCACTCCTCTACCTACCCCCTCCCAAACAGTGCCCCCTCCTCTACCTACCCCTCCACTCCTCTACCTACCCCCTCAAAACAGTGCCCCCCCTCCTCTACCTACCCCTCCACTCCTCTACCTACCCCCTCCCAAACAGTGCCCCCTCCTCTACCTACCCCTCCACTCCTCTACCTACCCCCTCCCAAACAGTGCCCCCTCCTCTACCTACCCCTCCACTCCTCTACCTACCCCCTCAAAACAGTGCCCCCTCCTCTACCTACCCCTCCACTCCTCTACCTACCCTCCCAAACAGTGCCCCCCCTCCTCTACCTACCCCTCCACTCCTCTACCTACCCCCTCCCAAACAGTGCCCCCTCCTCTACCTACCCCTCCACTCCTCTACCTACCCCCTCCCAAACAGTGCCCCCTCCTCTACCTACCCCTCCACTCCTCTACCTACCCCCTCCCAAACAGTGCCCCCTCCTCTACCTACCCCTCCACTCCTCTACCTACCCCCTCAAAACAGTGCCCCCCCTCCTCTACCTACCCCTCCACTCCTCTACCTACCCCCTCCCAAACAGTGCCCCCTCCTCTACCTACCCCTCCACTCCTCTACCTACCCCCTCCCAAACAGTGCCCCCTCCTCTACCTACCCCTCCACTCCTCTACCTACCCCCTCAAAACAGTGCCCCCTCCTCTACCTACCCCTCCACTCCTCTACCTACCCTCCCAAACAGTGCCCCCCCTCCTCTACCTACCCCTCCACTCCTCTACCTACCCCCTCCCAAACAGTGCCCCCTCCTCTACCTACCCCTCCACTCCTCTACCTACCCCCTCCCAAACAGTGCCCCCTCCTCTACCTACCCCTCCACTCCTCTACCTACCCCCTCCCAAACAGTGCCCCCTCCTCTACCTACCCCTCCACTCCTCTACCTACCCCCTCAAAACAGTGCCCCCCCTCCTCTACCTACCCCTCCACTCCTCTACCTACCCCCTCCCAAACAGTGCCCCCTCCTCTACCTACCCCTCCACTCCTCTACCTACCCCTCCACTCCTCTACCTACCCCCTCCCAAACAGTGCCCCCTCCTCTACCTACCCCTCCACTCCTCTACCTACCCCCTCCCAAACAGTGCCCCCTCCTCTACCTACCCCTCCACTCCTCTACCTACCCCCTCCCAAACAGTGCCCCCTCCTCTACCTACCCCTCCACTCCTCTACCTACCCCCTCAAAACAGTGCCCCCCCTCCTCTACCTACCCCTCCACTCCTCTACCTACCCCCTCCCAAACAGTGCCCCCTCCTCTACCTACCCCTCCACTCCTCTACCTACCCCCTCCCAAACAGTGCCCCCTCCTCTACCTACCCCTCCACTCCTCTACCTACCCCCTCAAAACAGTGCCCCCTCCTCTACCTACCCCTCCACTCCTCTACCTACCCTCCCAAACAGTGCCCCCCCTCCTCTACCTACCCCTCCACTCCTCTACCTACCCCCTCCCAAACAGTGCCCCCTCCTCTACCTACCCCTCCACTCCTCTACCTACCCCCTCCCAAACAGTGCCCCCTCCTCTACCTACCCCTCCACTCCTCTACCTACCCCCTCCCAAACAGTGCCCCCTCCTCTACCTACCCCTCCACTCCTCTACCTACCCCCTCAAAACAGTGCCCCCCCTCCTCTACCTACCCCTCCACTCCTCTACCTACCCCCTCCCAAACAGTGCCCCCTCCTCTACCTACCCCTCCACTCCTCTACCTACCCCTCCACTCCTCTACCTACCCCCTCCCAAACAGTGCCCCCTCCTCTACCTACCCCTCCACTCCTCTACCTACCCCCTCCCAAACAGTGCCCCCTCCTCTACCTACCCCTCCACTCCTCTACCTACCCCCTCCCAAACAGTGCCCCCTCCTCTACCTACCCCTCCACTCCTCTACCTACCCCCTCAAAACAGTGCCCCCCCTCCTCTACCTACCCCTCCACTCCTCTACCTACCCCCTCCCAAACAGTGCCCCCTCCTCTACCTACCCCTCCACTCCTCTACCTACCCCCTCAAAACAGTGCCCCCTCCTCTACCTACCCCTCCACTCCTCTACCTACCCCCTCCCAAACAGTGCCCCCCCTCCTCTACCTACCCCTCCACTCCTCTACCTACCCCCTCCCAAACAGTGCCCCCTCCTCTACCTACCCCTCCACTCCTCTACCTACCCCCTCCCAAACAGTGCCCCCCCTCCTCCCCACTCCTCCAACCCCCTAACAGAGCCCCCTCCTGCCCTCCCTACCCCCCACACAGAAGCCTCACCACGCATTGTCGCCATTCGTTCCCAGTCAACGGGCACGAACACCCGGGCTACGACCTCTGGCGACCTCCTTAGTGGTGATTAGCCCAGCATGGCTCTCTGCTAGCCTGCCTCCCCTCCCTCCAGCATCTGGCCTCACAAACACAAACATGGCTGCCGCTCGCGCTCCGCCGGCGGAGCGTGTCCAGGAGGCCTCGTTAGCGCGTCTCCGCCCCCGTGAAGGGAGGCTCCGCCCCCCAGAAGGGAGGCTCCGCCCCCCAGAAGGGAGGCTTCAGCCTGGCTGCTTCAGAGACGGACCGTATGGTTAGCTGACTGAAGTGTTCCAGGCTGGTTATCTGTGTGAGGCTGTTACAGCCTGTCTGTGTGGCTGCTGCTTCTCATACGGTGATTGACAGGCTGTTGTTTTGGTGAAGAGGAGACAGTGTTTTTGGAATTTGGTATGCCAGAGAATGAACAGAGGCTTTAAACAGACGATGTGTGTATGTGTATCTGTCTGTACGCGTGCATGTGTATATCTATGTGTGATGTGTAATTACCTGAGGAAAGCCTCTCCAGGTGAATGTAAACATGGTCCTGGTCGACGTGGGAACGCAGTGAGCCCACGGAAAGAGGACTGGACTAGGGTCCATGTTCTCTCTGCAGGCAACACACACCAACACACTGGCTGGCTGGCTGGCTGTGTACTGTATGAGTAATCAGTCATTCTGTGAGACAGACACACAGATATGGAATGACAGAGTTCTAAGGTATTGAATATCTACAGGCCATTCAAAGGATGAGAGCGCATGTGCTGCTGTTATTCAGCTTGCTCTCTGCAGACTGGCTGCTTGGCCACTAGGCCAGCTAGCCAATCAGTTAGCCAGACACACAACTAGGCTGTCAGCTAGCCAGACACACAACCAGGCTGTCAGCTAGCCAGACACACAACCAGGCTGTCAGCTAGCCAGTCACACAACCAGGCTGTCAGAAGCCAGACACACAACCAGGCTGTCAGATAGCCAGACACACAACCAGGCTGTCAGCCAGCCAGACACATAACCAGCCAGCCAGTCAGGCAGACAGCCAACTAGCCAAACAGTTTACAGCCAAACAGTTTACAGCCAAACAGTTTACAGCCAACCAGCCAAACAGTTTACAGCCATCCAGCCAAACAGTTTACAGCCAAACAGCCAGTTAGGCAGGCAGACAGTCAGCCAGTCAGTCTGTCAACCCAGTCAGACAATCCAATAACCTGTCTGGCTTATTCAACCACTGTTATTAATCACATCTAGTTCTGTCAGCAGACTCAAGTATTGATTGGGCATCAGGGTTTTTATTAAACCTGTGGAAGGATCAATCATTGACAGTACAACCAAGCCTCAGAAAGTTCCCATCTAGCCGCTGCAGGTTCATCCACATGCAGACAGGTTCTATCACTGCTACAGCGTGCAGGACCCTTAACCAGCTTGTGTTGGTGTGTGTGTGTATGTGTGTGTGTGTGTGTTTTGTGCCCCTTTAAGACCCACTAAGACTGCCCTGCTTCTGAAATCACACACTGGACAGTCACGCTGCAGGTGCTGAAGGACTGCCAGTCAGACTGAACAACTCTGACCACAGAGAGATCAACACACACTGAGACACACTGAGACACGCACACACACACACACACACACTGAGACACACGCACACTGGCAGACACACGCACACACGCTGACAGACTCACACTCGCAGACACAAAGGCACGCAGACACACACACACACACACTGAGACACACGCACACACACACACACTTACACACTGAGACACACACACACACACACTGAGACACACACACACACACACACACTGAGACACACACACACACACACACTTACACACTCGTAGCCTGTGAAGACTCCATCCTGTGGGACATAGTTGCCGAGGGCGATCAGTGGAGAATAGAGAGGACTAGAAGAACAGTGAGAGAAGAAAAGAAACTGCAAGTAAAGCGTTTTCCCTGTCTTGAGCACACACACACACACACACACACACACATGACAGCTTGCCTCTTTAGGTAAATTGAATCAGTTCCCTCTCTCCCACTGGTTGGACCCGTGTCGCCCCCGGCTTGAAATTCTATCACATTGATTTTTCATTCTTACCCTCGTTTCTTCCTTGGCGTGTGTGTGTGCGTGTGTATGTGCCTGTGTGTGTGTATGTGCCTGTGTGTGTGTGCCTGTGTGTGTGTGTGTGCCAGAGGAGGGATGTCTAAGCGGCTGGACTCAGTAGAACTAATCCTCCGCACACTCAGACCCCTGGAGTCCCATCATAGGCAGCATCACTGCCTCCCCAGAGGCCACGCCTCCTCTCTCCACCCTCCCTGTGTGTGTGTGTGTACGTGTGTGTGTGTGTGTGTGCCTGTTTCAGGGTTAGAACACCAGTTCTATTTTTGCTTGATTGTGAAAAAAATTGTAAAGTAACCAATCGTTCTGTGTGTCTATCTGACCGTCAGTCTGTCTGTGGGTGTGTGTGAGTGTGTCTCATTAGAGCAAGCCTTACATAATCGTTAAGTCATTGTCCTGGTCAGTTTCAGGGATCAACAAAGCTCCTCTCTATCTCTTATTCCTGGCAGAGCAGCCTCAGCACACACACACTCACACACACTCACATGCACACCCTCTCACATGAGGGACTGGAGGTGTGGGGAATAAGAGCCAGATCTCTGGCAGCTCTCTAATCACTGTGTTTAATACCACTGCTGGCTCCAGCTACACCAGCCCCTTCCCCAGCCTCTCCCCTGGCCCTGACCCCAGCCTCTCCCCCACCCTATCCCCCACCCTCTCCTCAGCCTCCCCTCCAATCTTTGTCCCAGCCCTGACCCCAGCCTCTCCCCCACCCTATCCCTCAGCCTCTCCCCCACCCTATCCCCAGCCTCTCCCCCAGCCCTGACCCCAGCCCTGACCCCACCCTATCCCCCAGCCTCTCCCCCAGCCTCTCCCCAGCCCTATCCCCAGCCTCTCCCCCAGCCCCTTCCCCAGCCTCTCACCTGGCCCTGACCCCAGCCCCTCCCCCACCCTCTCCCCCAGCCTCCCCTCCAACCTTTAGCCAGCCTGGGCCCAGCGTAGACACACAGGCACTAGCCCACCAAGCACATCCATTAATTTCTCCCCGCTCAGAAAGCAGTGTAATCCTGCTAGAAGCGGGTATTGATGTCCCACTGACAGGTGAGATTAGACGCCACGCCGACAGCATGCGTGTTGCTGATTAATGTTGCTGTTTTAAGAGAAGATTTGTTTTTCCCAGAATCAGCTCATATCTGCAGCCAATGTGAGCCGAAGTAGGACAACGCCCTGATGTGTGTGTGTGTGTGTGATAAAGAAAGGGAATGTGGAGGAGTGTGGCAGTGCAGGTAACATGATCAATAGCCCCCCACGCTTCAGCACACACACACACACACACACACTCACACTGTATTTAGTCCCTCCACAAAGACACTGACTGACCTGCTCACTCCCACTCATGAATGAAAGGGTTTGATTGGTTAAAGGCGTAACTAAGTGGTTGTTTTGTTTTCCTCTTTTCTTGTTCACCTTGTATTTTGGGTTACATTGTAGATCCATTATGTAGGTGGAGGCCTCAATAAGCCCACTGTGCTTTCTACCTCTCCCTTACTCGGCATTTTATTTGTTACCTTCTTCAGTTTTGTCTATTTTTATATGGACATCAACAACAACAAAAAACTTCCGATCCGAATCCACAGAATCCAAAACGTCCCTAAGCACAGTCGATCTAAGCCCCCTCATCGACAGTCGGAGTGTGTGCGTGTGTGTGTGTGTGTGTCCATCTGATGTTTTACACACAACCCCCCCTTGAGAGAAACACCAGCTATTCTTAAACTGTCTGGAGAACTGAGAGAATAGGGTGGGCGGGGACAGGAAGTCAGGAGGAGGGAAGATACGGCCCAAAACAGGAAGTGCCCACCTTAACCCCACTTCCCTCTGTGTTGTTTGCATCACATCCTGCTGGTATTTTAGTTAATAGAACGTCTATCCTACCTGTCTGTCTCAGTCTTGTGATTCAGCAAGTCGGAACGTTAAATAGTTTTGTTAAACCAAGAATTTGACATCTTTGTCAGTGTATTTGGGAATGTTCTTAAGTGCGGAAGTTTGTGTACGTATGCATGTTTGAACTCGGTATAAGGAGCCGAAGCTGAATCCGAATCACAATGTCTGTCATTTGGAGACGAATCCCCACAAGCCTAGCCCAGTTCCTCTCCTCGTCTGATGAATCAACCTGCTGTACCGTTAGCCTAGCAGCGGAGGATGACTCAGTGCTGTGTCATACATACACAGCCACACACACAACCACACTCGCACACACATGCATGTGATTCATACGCTGTTCTTATATAACCTGTCACTTTCTCTTTTGCAAAGTATGAACCCCCTAATCCACACACACACTCACACACACATTTTCCAACGAGACATTGCTCAGTGTGTTACGAAATGTGCCATGATGTCACTCGGTAGCGCCCGGCTTGAAGCTGTGTGACACACAGTGTCAAGACCACTCTCTGACATCTCTGACTGACGTCATGTTGACTGTGCCCTTGTAGACTGGTATAGACTCACAGTGGGTCAGAGTTCATGTAGACTGGTATAGACTCACAGTGGGTCAAAGTTCATGTAGACTGGTATAGACTCACAGTGGGTCAGAGTTCATGTAGACTGGTATAGACTCACAGTGGGTCAGAGTTCATGTAGACTGGTATAGACTCACAGTGGGTCAGAGTTCATGTAGACTGGTATAGACTAGGTGGGGAGGGGGTCATCTGGTTGGTAATGGGGGAGGACTGGGTGGGGAGGGGGTCATCTGGTTGGTAATGGGGGAGGACTGACAAAGCCTTCTCACCTGGGCTGTACAGGAAGCAGCTGGAAAGCCCTGATTACCAACCCTGATGACTTTTGTACAAACACACACGCACACACGCAACCCTTCACACAGACATGCACACACAAACACTTACCTCACTAGGGTCTTACTAACGTAAATGCAGTATCACTTTCACAGTGTAAAACACACACACAGATGTATACACACACACACGCACAGACTGGGCACAAACTCTTGCTTTGGGGAAGTCCCTTGCTTAATTCACTGGCTACATGTGCAGTGTTTTGTTTGCCTGTGTGTGGACATGGTAACCATTGTGGTGTGCCAAACTGGCTCCTCTCAGAATTACATTTGACTATTACGAGTTGGAAACTGACCAGCCCCCTCACCCCCCCTGGCCTCTCCCCCCGCCCTGGCCTCTCTCAGGCCCCCCCTCCCCCCACCCTGCTCCACAGCCACACCAAGGAGCATGACTCAGAAACGGGGATCCAAACCTCCAAAGTCCTGCTATGACTGAGCAGTTAACCCTTCATTGCTACTCTCAGTAGGCTTCACTTCTGACCATTCCAGTCCAGCCCTAGCAGCAGAGATAGCATCTAAATGAAGACATTGTTGTTATTGTTACATTTTTCGGTGACAGAGCCATCATATCGAGCAGTTCTAAAGGGGCAGTGATAAGAGCAGTTATAAAAAGCTTTGATGGTGCGGGATAGTTAGCTTAGCGAGCTAGCATTGCCGTTGTGTCATTCATCACCGCTGAGCGGAACAACTGAAGGGAAGCCAGTGAAATAGTCAGCTGTGAAGCAGTCACCTCTATCTATACGAGCAGGCTAACTCAGTCACCTGACACAAGCAAAGCTGTAGTGATGAGCCTGGCTTCGGTGTTGACTACCCGGTCTTATCTGTTTCTATTTTTTATTTAGTTCGGTTAGCTGTCTGCTCTCTGCCTCTCGTCGTCAAAGGTTCCACCTTTAACCCCGCCGCAAAAATGGAGTGCTCTCTCCTTCTCTCTCTTCTGAGATGCATCTCTCTCTTTTTCTTTTCCTGACCCCATTTATCTCTCTTTCTCCTCTTTTTCCCTCCTCTGTTCTTCATTCCGTCAGCTCCCATGGCATCCTGTCCTCGTTTGCTCCTACAGGATCTCTCCATCCCTTTATCTACTACCTCTCTCTCCCCATTTCTCCCTCCCTGCTTCTCTCTCTTTCTTTCTCTTGCTCCCTTCTCTCTCTCTCTCTCTCTCTCTCTTTCTCTCTCTCTCTCTCTCTCTCTCTCTCTCTCTCTCTCTCTCTCTCTCTCTCTCTCTCTCTCTCTCTCTCTCTCTCTCTCTCTCTCTCTTCTCTCTCTCTCTCTCTCTCTCTCTCTCTCTCTCTCTCTCTCTCTCTCCCCCCCCTGTGGGTTGAGGGTGGTTGGGCAGCTGAGACACATACTTCTGAGTGCTAGTGACACTTACCCCCAGCCAGCCCCACGCTCTGATGAGCACCCAGGCCTGTCTCTCTCTCTCTCTCTCTCTCTCTCTCTCTCTCTCTCTCTCTCGGTCTGTCTCTCTCTCTCTAACTCTGTCCCTCTCTCCATCCTCTCTGTGCTCACTCACTCTCCATGTCTTTTTTGGCGTCTTGCTTTTTCCTCTCATGGGTCACAGTGGCCCAGTTCAGACAGCACCCACAGATGAGTGACCCTCGATGGCCAGGGCCTAGCGCCTGATGAAGAAAATTACGTCACCCTGCTGAAAATGATGGAGATGGGTTACATTTATGGAACTATCTAATTGAAAAGTGAATGTCTCAATTATTCCTTATATTATACTCTAAGTTGTATTATGGGAAATGTGATGCTAAGCTCTGACTGAGTAAAAACAATAGAGGTGTGAAACGTTGGTTTTAGCAAAGGAAGATAGGGGAGTACCACTCTAAGGAATGCAGAGGCCTAGCCGTAAATTAGAACGTACACATAGGGCCAAGCTGCAGGAAAACTCCTCCAAACCAAGTCTGAAACTGTCACCCAGGTCAGGCCTAGGTCTGTGTCAAGGGGTTTTCTATGTTTATAAAGCACAAGCATCCCATACCAACTAGAAGAAAGTCTAAGATATGTGTGCACCCAACACGAGCCTGGACATGGTCAGATTTATGTAAGGACAGAGATGCCAACGTGACACAACTTCTGTAATCAGAAACCCTAGTATAGGGGCCAATTGGGTGACGAAGCGTAGAAATGGTCATCAACAGAAAGGTACCAATAATGTGAGGATGCATAATGTATCTGTGACCAACAGTGTTGTACCAATAGCAAAAAATGACACAAATAATAGGCAGAAAATACAGTATATAAGAGGACGTTTGGAGAGAACTTGCCAGTCTGCTCTTGGGAGCTTACTCACTTGGATACCTTTTTTACCCTGTGTTGGAATAAACCTTTGCATCAATACTCTGAGTTTCAGTGCATCTGTTGGGACTTAGCCTGATTTTTGACTGGTTTGGACTTAGAATAATTTTCATCGTTTGGACTCAGTTTATTTTTCACTTGTCTACACTTGGAATACTTTTCAACCTTTGGACTTAGTTTATTTTTCACTTGTACGGACT